>NC_068434.1:16338190-16401543 GCF_023373465.1 Oncorhynchus keta | reverse complement strand
AAAGCTAACTAAAAGCAGCATTCCCCAAGAGAGGATGACTTTCACTTTAGCAGTGATAAATTCCCTCTTTAAACCTGCGTATTCCTCCAAACCTCAGTTGTCCTGAGTCTGCACAACTCTGCCAGGACCTAGGATCAAGAGAGACGCTCAAGTGTTTTAGTACTATATCTCTTGACACAATGATGAAAATAATCATGGCCTCTAAACCTTCAAGCTGTATACTGGACCCTATTCCAACTAAACTACTGAAAGAGCTGCTTCCTGTGCTTGGCCCTCCTATGTTGAACATAATAAACGGCTCTCTATCCACTGGATGTGTACCAAACTCACTAAAAGTGGCAGTAATAAAGCCTCTCTTGAAAAAGCCAAACCTTGACCCAGAAAATATAAAAAACTATCGGCCTATATCGAATCTTCCATTCCTCTCAAAGATTTTAGAGAAGGCTGTTGCGCAGCAACTCACTGCCTTCCTGAAGACAAACAATGTATACGAAATGCTTCAGTCTGGTTTTAGACCCCATCATAGCACTGAGACGGCACTTGTGAAGGTGGTAAATGACATTTTAATGGCATCGGACCGAGCTCTGCATCTGTCCTCGTGCTCCTAGACCTTAGTGCTGCTTTTGATACCATCGATCACCACATTCTTTTGGAGAGATTGGAAACCCAAATTGGTCTACACGGACAAGTTCTGGCCTGGTTTAGATCTTATCTGTCGGAAAGATATCAGTTTGTCTCTGTGAATGGTTTGTCCTCTGACAAATCAACTGTACATTTCGGTGTTCCTCAAGGTTCTGTTTTAGGACCACTATTGTTTTCACTATATATTTTACCTCTTGGGGATGTTATTCGAAAACATAATGTAAACTTTCACTGCTATGCGGATGACACACAGCTGTACATTTCAATGAAACATGGTGAAGCCCCAAAATTGCCCTCGCTAGAAGCATGTGTTTCAGACATAAGGAAGTGGATGGCTGCAAACTTTCTACTATTAAACTCGGACAAAACAGAGATGCTTGTTCTAGGTCCCAAGAAACAAAGAGATCTTCTGTTGAATCTGACAATTAATCTTAATGGTTGTACAGTCGTCTCAAATAAAACTGTGAAGGACCTCGGCGTTACTCTGGACCCTGATCTCTCTTTTGAAGAACATATCAAGACCATTTCGAGGACAGCTTTTTTCCATCTACGTAACATTGCAAAAATCAGAAACTTTCTGTCCAAAAATGATGCAGAAAAATTAATCCATGCTTTTGTCACTTCTAGGTTAGACTACTGCAATGCTCTATTTTCCGGCTACCCGGATAAAGCACTAAATAAACTTCAGTTAGTGCTAAATACGGCTGCTAGAATCCTGACTAGAACCAAAAAATTTGATCATATTACTCCAGTGCTAGCCTCTCTACACTGGCTTCCTGTCAAAGCAAGGGCTGATTTCAAGGTTTTACTGCTAACCTACAAAGCATTACATGGGCTTGCTCCTACCTACCTCTCTGATTTGGTCCTGCCGTACATACCTACACGTACGCTACGGTCACAAGACGCAGGCCTCTAATTGTCCCTAGAATTTCTAAGCAAACAGCTGGAGGCAGGGCTTTCTCCTATAGAGCTCCATTTTTATGGAACGGTCTGCCTACCCATGTCAGAGACGCAAACTCGGTCTCAACCTTTAAGTCTTTACTGAAGACTCATCTCTTCAGTGGGTCATATGATTGAGTGTAGTCTGGCCCAGGAGTGGGAAGGTGAACGGAAAGGCTCTGGAGCAACGAACCGCCCTTGCTGTCTCTGCCTGGCCGGTTCCCCTCTTTCCACTGGGAAACCCTGTTACGGGGGCTGAGTCACTGGCTTGCTGGGGCTCTCTCGTGCCGTCCCTGGGGGGTGCGTCACCTGGGTGGGTTGATTCACTGTTGTGGTCGGCCTGTCTGGGTTGCCCCCCTTGGGTTGTACCGTGGCGGAGATCTTTGTGGGCTATACTCGGCCTTGTCTCAGGATGGTAAGTTGGTGGTTGAAGATATCCCTCTAGTGGTGTGGGGGATGTGCTTTGGCAAAGTGGGTGGGGTTATATCCTTCCTGTTTGGCCCTGTCCGGGGTGTCCTCGGATGGGGCCACAGTGTCTCCTGACCCCTCCTGTCTCAGCCTCCAGTATTTATGCTGCAGTAGTTTATGTGTCGGGGGCTAGGGTCAGTTTGTTATATCTGGAGTACTTCTCCTGTCCTATTCGGTGTCCTGTGTGAATCTAAGTGTGCGTTCTCTAATTCTCTCCTTCTCTCTTTCTTTCTCTCTCTCGGAGGACCTGAGCCCTAGGACCATGTCCCAGGACTACCTGACATGAGGACTCCTTGCTGTCCCCAGTCCACCTGGCCATGCTCCTGCTCCAGTTTCAACTGACCTGAGCCCTAGGACCGTGCCCCAGGACTACCTGACATGAAGGCTCCTTGCTGTCCCCAGTCCACCTGACTGTGCTGCTGCTCCAGTTTCAACTGTTCTGCCTTATTATTATTCGACCATGCTGGTCATTTATGAACATTTGAACATCTTGGTCATGTTCTGTTATAATCTCTACCCGGCACAGCCAGAAGAGGACTGGCCACCCCACATAGCCCGGTTCCTCTCTAGGTTTCTTCCTAGGTTTTGGCCTTTCTAGGGAGTTTTTCCTAGCCACCGTGCTTTTACACCTGCATTGTTTGCTGTTTGGGGTTTTAGGCTGGGTTTCTGTACAGCACTTTGAGATATCAGCTGATGTACGAAGGGCTATATAAATAAATTTGATTTGATTTGATTTGATTTGATGTAGGGGTTATGCTATATATTCACTGTTCTACTAAAGATGTAGGGGGTTATGCTGTATATTCACTGTTCTACTAAAGACGTAGGGGGTTATGCTGTATATTCACTGTTCTACTAAAGATGTAGGGGGTTATGCTGTATATTCACTGTTATACTAAAGATGTAGGGGGTTATGCTATATTTTCATGTATTTTTTTCACAATTTAAAAAAAAAATGCTTTCAGCTGTCCAAGATTAAACATAACTCCTTCCCGGTGCACACTAAGCAAGCGAGCATGAAGGCATTTGCAGACAAGTCTGGTAGGGAGGAGGACCTGACATTCAAGGAAGCTACAGCATTACAGTATATTAGGGGTTCATGGCTGTGTGTCCTCCCTTGCTGAATGGACTGCTTTCTATTAGTCTAGTTACCTCTGCAGATCTATCACTGTTGTTCCAGTATGTGTCGTTTATCCTGCCTCCCTCTTCCTGTCTGTCTGTCTTGTGACTGTCTGGCTGAAGGGAGGGCCTGGAGGGTGAAACCGCCTCAGAGGGCCAGCTGAGGCTGCTGACCTCTGACCCAGGATGCAGTCCCTTGTTGCTGTTGACCGCCATCCTGCACAGAGACCTGCTGGAACACTCCCATAAGACCACACATTCTGATGAAAATACTTTAGCTTCCTGCTCATAATTTAATTGAATTGAATACTTTATTGTCCCTTTAGGTGTCATGATCGTCGTCAGGGTGGAAATGACCGGACCAAGGTACAGCATTATTTTCATTTATAAATGTCGCCAACAAAACAAAGAATAAGGACACGACCGTGACGCTTACTTCGGTTATACAGGCCACGAACAAAGACAACTACCCACAACTAAGGTGGCAAAACAGGCTGTCTAAGTATGATTCCCAATCAGAGACAACAATAGACAGCTGTCCCTGATTGAGAACCATACCCGGCCAAAACATAGAAACAGAAAACGTAGAAATAAAGAAACTAGATGCCTACCCTAGTCACACCCTGGCCTAACCAAAATAGAGAATTAAAGCCTCTCTATGGCCAGGGCGTGACATTAGGGGAAATTTGTCTGGCAACATACAGCAGCTCCTGTGTATACATACAAAACACATACTACACTTCCATTATGTACATATATGTAAAATGTGTCCAATATCTAATTAAGTTGTAGATAGAGATTTTATGAATTTGTTCTGTTTTTCTATAAATTAAATATTTTTTTCTGTATGAGCCTCTTTTCTCCTTTTCTTTTTAACCAAAAAGACCTGAGAATCATGGGTAGATAGTGTCCTCAGGGCCTGGAACCCTAATGAAACTAATCACATCTCTGGACGGGCTATGCAGTGGCTGAACGTCTTCACTATCATCATCATCATGGCTAAATCAATAGAGTGCAGTAATAAACACTGCAGGGGAGAATAAAAACTGACCTTTAAACATTCCTTCCCCTCTCTCCTTGCTGGGAAAATGCAACCTTTAAAGACTGTTGTGCACTTGCACATGAATTGACATTAAAAAGAACCTTATTAATAACAACGCCGGTCTCCTAAGATAATGGCAACCAGCTAGTGCTTCTCGCCCCTCACCGTCGCCTGAGCCCACACTGCGCTGCTGTGCATCAACCCGCTACCACGGGGACGCAGCCACAGAGACCAGCTAATTAAGAGGAACCAAACAGACCCAACACTCAGCAGCCACTGCTGTCTTAACCGCTCTGTGATAGGTGGGTCTGTTCTCTGGAGAGAGAGAGAGAGAGAGAGAGAGAGAGAGAGAGAGAGAGAGAGAGAGAGAGAGACCCTGTGCTGGGCCTTGCTGGCAAAAGATAATGTATCAAGGTTGCAGGAGGTGTATTTGTTGGCCATGAATCAAGGTTGCAGGAGGTGTATTTGTTGGCCATGCAGGAGCTGAGAGATTGAGAGGCGTGATGTCAACTCCTCAGAAATGGAGAATCGGTCTTTCTATCATAACTCCTCTCCAGCTCCATAATGGGCTCATTAATAAAAATGTGCCTTGTTAACCCGCCATGCTCTTCAGCACCCCAAGTGGAAAAAATATATGTCCCTACTTTCCTCCCGGTATCGCCACGCGCCCTCTCCTCACAGACCAATTACCAGGCTGACAAACTACAAGGCGGAGGCATTATCCACGTAATGCAGTGTAATAGAGTGATTGTTGGTCAAAGGATGTTTGAGCACTTTTTTTGTGCCAAGTCAATTCCCATTGGTGAATGGGCTTTCTGTCTTCTCAAATAGCCGGGCAATATTAGGGCCCTCGCATCCCTTAATGTGGCAGGCACTTTAGGCCTGTCATTTTAAAATAGTTCAGCATTTGTCAAGGGGGAGCACAAACAACTCCCTGTCTTCGCTCAAACAGCCCGCTCATTGAGTGCTGCTTAGCATTCGCCCTCTTATTCAACTACCTGTCATCTCCCACAAAACAGACTGACGGACGGTCTCTGGACCTGTGCCACTGGAGGAACCCAGGTGACTCCCAACCCCAACCCTCCCCATTCCTCTGTGCTTCCTACCTTCCATCTAGGAAGGGCCAGTAAACCAAAGGTTGCTAGATCGAATCCCCGAGCTGACAATGTAAAAATATGTAATTCTGCCCCTGAACAAGGCAGTTAACCCACTGTTCCTAGGCCATCATTGTAAATAAGAATTTGTTCCTAACTGACTTGCCAAGTTAAATAAAGGTAAAAAAAAATATGGTTTTTCGTCCACAAGAGGCTTTGGAAATTGTGTGTTTTTCTATAGTTTCAATACATATGTGTGGGTGTGTGTTTTTCTATGCCAACACTTCTTTTGTTACCTCTTGCATGCGTGTTTCAGCTTGGACAGCCTTGACATTTTTCAATATGTACAGGCCTTGAGATCATTTCCAACTTGACGCGTTTGATAATGCTGTAGTTCCACCTACCCCCAGTCCCCTCCAAGTTGCAGCTGGGGAACATTGTGAATCGTGACGGCTAAGGTTGAAAGGGAAGGTTAGCGGTTCACAGCCATCTACTGATCGCAGCTGAAAAGGCCCCATTCAGAACTGACAAATGGTTGGGTTTCACAATAGTCCTTGATCTTTTTTATGTGTTTGTCACTTCAGCTTTTCCCTAAAAGAAGACTTATCTTTTCAGATTTCAAAAGGGAGGAGGAGGAAGATGCTGTGTCTTCTGTGAAGAGTGAGGCAGGAGATGAGTTTATGGACGTGGTGTTTAATGTGCTCAGCTCTCTGAACAATGTCCCCAATGTCCTGACCCTGGCCCTGGAGACATACTTTGACAGGGGACACTTCTGGGACTATACAGCCTGGCAGGTATTCAAACCTCACTGTTGCTATACAGCACCTTCGTGAACATAATGCAGGATACAGACTGAGTTTCCAAAGAGAAACACTAAAAAACCTGTCTCCTAACTAATGTTCAGATTAGGGGGCAAATACATCACATATTTTGGAAAAACCAAACTGGAGCTGGGTTTGACTGGTACAATGGAACCAATTTAATAGTCTTTAAAGTGCAAACTCAAAGTTAAATTAAGCACACTTAAAATATTTTAAACTATTTGACGTGTTTAGTTGACCAAGGTCAGGTTCAGATCAAGTTATAGGTCAACGCTAAATTGTTCTTGTGTGGCTGTGTGTGTGTGTGTGTGTGTGCGTGTGTGTGTGTGTGTGTGTGTGTGCGTGTGCGTGCGTGTGCGTGTGTGTGTGTGTGTGTGTGCGCGCGTGTCATCACTATTCAAATAAGTAAAACACATCAGAAGTGGGCTTTTATTGGAATGAAGTCGAGGGCTCATTACAAATCCAAACTGTAACGCAAACACTTTCTCCACTGGCTCTCTGGTGACTGTCCTTTCCATTACATAACATATCACGAGTCCTGCTCCAACAGCCGCTCAGCAGCTTGAGCTAATCATACTACATTGGTTCAGTGCTCAGTAACAGAGACTGCAATTATTCCCTGACACTTCCCTTTCTTTGGAAAAAGCTTTGATTTTGTGGCTTAATCAAGGTTCTCAACTCTTTCTGGTTTCTTTTTTATTCCGTCACATACGAGGGGTAATTATTGTTGCATAAATTAGGCTGATTGGAGACGAGACAGTGGTGGATTCACTCCTGTGGTCCCTCTCTCTCTCTCTCTCTCTCTCTCTCTCTCTCTCTCTCTCTCTCTCTCTCTCTCTCTCTCTCTCTCTCTCTCTCTCTCTCTCTCTCTCTCTCTCGTTGTTATTAGCTTAATTGCTGCTCTAGGCTGCACCTCCCAACTGAGACGGGGTGTAATTTAATTTTGGGGCACATGATATCCCTGACCCATCTAATGATCTCTCTGGGAACTTCTCTACTGTTCCATACATTATCTAGAGTCAGTATTGCCCAATGCCTTAACAACCAGCTAGTATCGGTTGAAGTCTGATGGGTTGAAGTTGTTAGTAGTACACTTCACCAATCTCTCCCAAACATGACTTTTCTGGCCCTCCCTTCTCTCCATTTCACAGCTTTTCTCTTATTGAATTAAACTCCAACATTGTCCTTTTAGCCTCCATGGACTGACGTGAACTTTTTATGCCCTTTCCCAAAAGCATATGGCGATTGGCGAGTAGGCGATTTGGCGGGCATACAGTTTGGCCCTGAAGCTTAGGCTTTACCCACTAATGCCAAATAGCCTAAAATAATGAAATAAATAACTCAATGTAGCCTATACTGTAGATGTAAATTGCAAAAGAATGACACATTTATAGATTTTTTAAAGGTATTGTTTTCTCTTTATTCAACCCACATATTACTAGGTTGCCCAAGCCCACCGTGCACACGGTGCTGCAGGCCCTTGAGGAGAAGAGGCCCAAGTGGAGCTCCAAGCAGCTACATGAGGCCCGCAAGCTCTGCACAAGAGGTGAGAGGTCAACCTAATCCTAACCCTAACCCTAACCCTAACCCTAACCCTAACCCTAACCTAACCTGCAGAAGGCCAGAGAGGTGAGAGGCCCGAGAGCTTAGCTCCAAGAGGTCAACTCTGGACACCTACTGTATGGGCAAACACTCAATCAATGTCTCTCTGTACTGCAACTAAATAGTACTGAGGATGTCTTGAATATAAAGGTTTCCACATAGGATTTACAGATTTTAAAACAAAAAGATGGTCATTACTCAAGGAACTTTGATTCACTGCTACTGTATATCTCCCTCTACATCATTCTGTTGAGTGATTCATCTACCATTTGTGGGCGGAGATTGGTTGAGACAGATGATATGAAAGGAGACTAACTCTTTCAGTCTGATGCATTGGGTATTTAGCCCAAAGACATTCATGTATTTGTGATATAACAATTTAATGAGTAGTATGCAATTTGGATATGTTCTTTTAATTGAGTGTGTGTACCACCCTGATGGATTGCATCATCAGTGACAGCCATTTGTCATGGAAACCTGTAGGAACAAGATCAATGTTTACTGAGACATGATGTTTATCCTAAATGATGGACATTCTACTTTATAAATGGAAAACAAAATAAGGCAACGGGAAATTTGGTTTGCATTTGGCTCATACTATCTGCCCTTTGACCCCGAGCTTGGTGACTTATTCCCAGAACCTACGCCTCTGACCGCTCAAGACCAACGAGCAAACAAAAAGGTCTGGACACATTTATCCTCGTTAAAAATGATTGGTCGGGTAACGAAACCACACAAACACAGAGAGAGAAAGAAGAAGAACAGATTAGCTCAAGTGTTCCAGGAAATGCGCTGCTCTCAGTGACAGCAACCAGTAGTGGTTGAAGTCCTAGGAAAAAAGGAGAAGAGGGGGAAGAATTGAGGGGAAAAAGCGAAAGAGTAATTATGTATCACCTGTCGGAGCCATTCTCTGAGATCATCACTATTCATTAAAATAACCTTCACTGGGAAGTGATGCCTGGGTTGTAAACAATCAGTGTACAGTGGCATCAGCAAGAGGAAGCGCGCCAGTTCAAAAACAACCCCCCACCGCCTATCCTCTCACACACACACTCTACACCTGCCCCCCACCTTGTCTTTGCAAAGTAATTTGTAGAGTAGAAGATTATTGTTCTCCATCATGGTGACCCTGACTAGTCTGATGGGATGAATACACAGATGAAGATGAATGCAGTTATTCCTTGGCGGAGGTCTGCCTCTTTCAGGGCACATTGGCCCTAATGACATGATTGATAGGCTGTCCCAAATCCAGAGAGGCCCTCATTAATCACCCCGCTGACTGAATCCAATCATCTGCTTCACCTGCACAGTGATGGACAGGAAAGGATACAGAGCAGGTGCTGACACGGATGCACGGCCCTGCTACCAGGAGGAGAAGGAAGGGCCTGGCCCGCCTCTCTCAATGTCACAGCTGCTAAAGGCTGCCTGACAGGCGACACTGTTTCTGCCACCTTATAGTTACAAAAAGAAGAAGAGAATAGAGAGGGAGAGAGAGGGAAAACAATGACAGGAAGTCTATCCGGACGGAGGAGAGTGTTTGACAGACGGTGGGCGTCGTGGAAATGGTGAGGAATGTAGGAAGGGCAGGGAAATGACTCGGGCCATTGTCAGGGTAGGGCTCTGTGTGTGTGTGTGTGTGTGTGTGTGTGTGTGTGTGTGTGTGTGTGTGTGTGTGTGTGTGTGTGTGTGTGTGTGTGTGTGTGTGTGTGTGTGTGTGTGTGTGTGTGTGTGTGTGTGTGTGTGTGTGTGTGTGTGTGTGTGTGTGTGTGTGTGTGTGTGTGTGTGTGTATGAGGACCTTGACACACACTTATTCAGATTTGCCCAGCAGATATCACCCACACACATCACTTTTGTATAACTGCTTTATCCTGGCAGGCCTTGACCTCTGGATGGTTTAAACACCTCCATGTGAAGAATATGGTTGAACAGAACATATTCTGTATCCATGATTTACATTCTTTACACTGATCACTTACAATAGGCACCTCAGTGCTGAGGAAAGAGATCCATAAAAATGGTTTTGAAATTGGCCGGGATGTGAAATGTTCAATGGAAAGTAGGCACAGTAGAGCTGTAACTTTCAATGCAGCTAGAAAATAAAATCCCAAACCTTGAACTCTCCTATATGTTTTTAAAGAATAAAGCATTCATATAATACAGCTTGTGATTCAGGCATTGGGTCCGTCACTCACAACAGAATGCTGTGTGGCATTCCTAAGACACGGAATGCTCAGGTAGCAGATGTTCATGGCAACTATGTCCTTTTGTTTCTTCTACCTCCTTCTTTCTGTCTTTGTTCAACACTCTTTCACCCTCCCCTCTCTATCTCTATTGCCATCTCTCTCTTACTCCCTCATTCAGTGCGTCTGAGTGGAGGGAGAGTGGTGTTCCATAGGAGAGGGGCGGCAGCGGTGGCAGAGGTGTGGCTGATGCGACTGAGCAGAAAATAGGGCTGATATTCTTGGAGATTTGCCACACACCAGGTGGTGCTGAGTACCTGAGGCCAATCTATCACATCATCCAAGTCAATGAGGTAAGGAAACACTCCCTCTCCCCCGCAGTTAGCTGGCTGCTCGCCTGGGGTCGGCGACTTCTCTGGGGAAAGGGTTACCGCTGGAGCCTTCTGCTGCCTGACTGCCTGGCTAAGATACAGACGACCCTCCTCTGACAACATCACACTGTAGCATCCACTGTCCTTCCTGTACCTATTGTGTAGCATGTGTGAGGGATTGGGGGTGGTGAGATGGAGGGAGGGAGGGAGGGAGGGAGGGAAGGCAGCGTAGCCTAGTGGTTAGAGCGTTGGACTAGTAACCGGAAGGTTGCGAGTTCAAACCCCCGAGCTGACAAGGTACAAATCTGTCGTTCTGCCCCTGAACAGGCAGTTAACCCACTGTTCCCAGGCCGTCATTGAAAATAAGAATGTGTTCTTAACTGACTTGCCTGGTTAAATAAAGGTAAAATAAAAAATAAAAAATAAGATGACAGAAGTCCAAAAACCTTCATAGATCTTCTTGGCTATATTCCTTTTTCTTTTGCTGGCTTACAGAAATATAGTGTACTTTGTCCATTAAAATCTCTTAAGCTCCTCCTTCTTCCACAACGGTCAGACTCAGTGAGTGCTAGAGGGATGTTGTTTGTAGCCGGCAGGTGGTGAGGCCCAAACAGGCTCCAGAGTACCCTCTCCTAGCAGCTTCCACTACCCAGACAATGTCAAGACAAGGATGGGCAGGTCAGGGTGGGCTGGGCTGAGCTGAGGGGGGGATCCACACTGGGGTGCCTCTGTTCACACCCAAGGAAGAATCTTCCTCCTCTCCTGCTTATACAAACCCATAGCAAAGGTTACACCGTAGTCATGAAGGTAGAGAGTTATCTCTTGCCATAAAAGAGTTCTCTCTCTCTGTCTGGATATCTATACATATCATTTCCCTTTCCCTTTCTCCTGTATTTCCTTTTCTGTTTCTGAAAAGGTCTGATTCATTTCAAGAGACAGAAAGAGAAAGAGGGAGACAGAGAGAGAGAGAGTCAGAGAGAGACAGAGACAGAGACAGATAGCGAGAGACAGATGAGTGGAACTAAACTCAGCAAAAAAAGAATTGTCCCTTTTTCAGGACCCTGTCTTTCAAAGATAATTCATAAAAATCCAAATAACTTCACAGATCTTCAATGTAAAGGGTTTAAACATGGTTTCCCATGCTTGTTCAATGAACTATAAACATGTAATAATGAAGATGCACCCGTGGAATGGTCATTAAGACACTAACAGCTCACAGACTGTAGGCAATTAAGGTCACAGTTATGAAAACTTAGGACACTAAAGAGGCCTTTCTACTGACTCAAACACAAAAAGAAAGATGCCCAGAGTCCCTGCTCATTTACGTGAACGTGCCTTAGACATGCTGCAAGGAGGCATGAGGACCGCAGATGTGGCCAGGGCAATAAATTGCAATGTCCACACTGTGATACGCCTAAAACAGTGCTTCAGGGAGACAGGACAGACAGCTGATCATCCTCGCAGTGGCAGATCACGTGTAACAACACCTGCACAAGATCGGTACATACGAACATCACACCTGCGGGACAGGTACAGGATGGCAACAACAGCTGCCTGAGTTACACCAGGAATGCACAATCCCTGCATCAATGCTCAGATTGTCTGCAGTAGGTTGAGAGAGGCTGGACTGAGGGCTTGTAGGTCTGCTGTAAGGCAGGTCCTCATCAGACATCACCGGCAAAAACTTTGCCTATGGGCACAAATCCAACATCGCTGGACCAGACAGGACTGGAAAAAGTGCTCTTCACTGATGATTTGCGGTTTTGTTTCACCAGGGGTTATGGTCAGATTTGTGTTTATCGTGGAAGGAATGAGCGTTACACCAAGGCCTGGACTCTGGAGTGGGATCGATTTGGAGGTGGAGGGTCCTTCATGGTCTGGGGCAGTGTGTCACAGCATTATCAGACTGAGCTTGTTGTCATTGCAGGAAATCTCAACGCTATGCGTTATAGGGAAGACATCCTCCTCCCTCATGTGGTACCCTTCCTGTAGGCTCATCCTGACATGACCCTCCAGCATGACAATACCACCAGCCATACTGCTCGTTCTGTGCGTGATTTCCTGCAAGACAGGATTATCAGTGTTCTGCCAATGGCCAGTGAAGAGCCTGGTTCTCAATCACATTGAGCATGTCTGGGACCTGTTGGATCAGAGGGTGAGGGCTAGGGCCATTCCCCCCAGAAATGTCTGGGAACTTGCAGGTGCCTTGGTGGAAGAGTGGGGTGACATCTCACAGCAAGAACTGGCAAATGTGGTGCAGTCCATGAGGAGGAGATGCACTGCAGTACTTAATGCAGCTGGTGGCCACACCAAATACTGACTGTTACTTTTGATTTTGATCCCCCCCTTTTTTCAGGGACACATTATCTATCTATTATCTATCTATCTATCTATCTTTCTGTTAGTCACATGTCTGTGGAACTTGTTCAGTTTATGTCTCAGTTGTGGAATCTTGCTATGTTCATACAAATATTTACATATGTTAAGTTTGCTGAAAATTAACGCAGTTAACAGTGAGAGGATGTTTATTTTTTTGCTGACTTTATGTCAACAGTCTGACAGTGATTAGTTCCTACTTTTGTTGGGTCAAACAGACAGGTGATAGGTGGAAAGAGAGCATCCCGGTGCCCATAATGTCTGGAACTGTAATTGTTTCAATCAGGGATAAAAAATATCAAAGTGTCATTCCAGATAATGATCTTTTAAGATGGCTGTATTTGTCCCCGAGATCTTTGGAAGAAGTGTCAAAGTCAAACTCTTTGACCTCTCTTTCTCTCGCTCACACTCACGCTCTCTCTCAAACCACTGTTGAGCTCCAAGCTGTGTGTGTCCAGTGACCCCCCCCAGATGAGTCTCCTCAGACAATAATGTTTGACCTGGAATCAGACAGTACCCCTCACCCCAGTTCAACCCCCTCCACCAGTTTGACCACATTGGCAGCAACAGGTTGACCGCTGTATTTTGTCTTTCACACACAATGCAAACGTAAATGTTTCAAAGCCATTTTAATATATAAGAATTATAGAGTATTCAGTAAATGTGTGTGTATGTGCATTTGTGGTAGTGTACATGTACTGTATGGATGTTTAACTTTGTGGGACACTAAAGTTGGTTTGGAATGTATGTGCACTACCGGTCAAAAGTTTTAGAACAGCTACTCATTACAGGGTTTTTCTTTATTTTTACTATGTTCCACATTTTAGAATAATAGTGAAGACATTAAAACTATGAAATAACAGATGACCTGGCCCCCACAATCACCCGACCTCAACCAAATTGAGATGATTTGGGATCGCAGAGTCGGACCGCAGATTGAAGGAAAAGCAGACAACAAGTGCTCAGCATATGTGGGAACTCCTTCAAGAGTGTTGGAAAATAATTCCAGGTGAAGCTGGTTGAGAGAATGTCAAGAGTGTGCAACGCTGTCATCAAGGCAAAGGGTGGCTTTTTGAAGAATCTCAAATATAAAATATTTGTTTATTTGTTTAACACTTTTTTGGTTACTACATGATTCCATATGGGTGATTTCATAGTGTTGATGTCTTCACTATTATTCTACAATGTAGAAAATAGGAAAAATGAGGAAAAACCCTTGAATGAGTCTGTGTTCTAAAACGTTTGACCCGTAGTGTATGTATGTGTAACTTTGTGTCAAGGCCACTAAGGTGATGTTGGAATGAGGGGTACTGTCCGGTGAGATGGGTGTAGTGACAGTCTCAGAAGTTGTCAGCACTTTTTGGATATGAACCTCACTATTCTCCATAGGTATCACTATTCTCCAGAAGATGGAAGTTTTACCATTTAAAAAAGGAGGACTTTTAAAGCACAGCTCTTCAATGATTTGAGCTGAAGCCCCCTTACCCCAACCTTTCTCCCCTGAGCTTTATAGGATATTTTTGGAGCTACAGGTAGTTCAATGTGAGAACTTTTCTGTCATGGGACAAACCAGTGATATCATACAAAACAATCAACAACATCTGTAGCTCAGTTGGTAGAGCATGGCGCTTGTAACGCCAGGGTAGTTGGTTCGATTCCCGGGACCACCCATACGTAGAATCTATGCACACATGACTGTAAGTCGCTTTGGATAAAAGCGTCTGCTAAATGGCATATATATACCTGATACATTTTTTCTCTCTCTGCCTCTTTGGGACACATTGATGCTGTTCTGATCCCTTCTGAAATATCTGTTTAGCTGCTATTGTTCTCCAGATCGGACACACTATAATCCTCTGGCTCTCTGTTTTCCTCCTTATCACAGGAAGCTGCATAGCTTTGCATAGAAACACCCTATTAAGAGAATGATTAGAATGCTTTCTCCGCTTTAGGTGCCTGTGTTGTTTGTCAAATCAAATGGAGGGAGGAGAGAAAATCCAGATCCATCAATCACGTCTGGGGAGGTGAGGGAAGGGGGAGGAGGAGGAGGAGCAGGAGCAGGAGGAGGGAGGGTTGTCGTAGTCGCGTTCCCCTCCTTCTGTCAATAAAATGCCTGGAGTTAAGCGTGACATTTTGGCAATCAAAGCAATCAGATTTGTATTTGCCTTTCCGACACAGTGCTGTTCTTCCCTGCACACAAAGGAGGGAGAGAAATGGGTAAAGAGAGTGAGAGATATATATAGAGAGACAGGTAGAGAAAAGGAGAGAAAGAGAGATATATAGAGAGAGAGGTAGAGAAAGGGAGAGAAAGAGAGATATATAGAGAGAGACAGGTAGAGAAAGGGAGAGAAAGAGAGATATATAGAGAGACAGGTAGAGAAAGGGAGAGAAAGAGAGATATATAGAGAGAGACAGGGAGAGAAAGGGAGAGAAAGGGGTAAAGAGAGCGAGAGATATATAGAGAGAGAGGTAGAGAAAGGGAGAGAAAGAGAGAGAAAGAGAGATATATAGAGAGAGACAGGGAGAGAAAGGGAGAGAAAGGGGTAAAGAGAGTGAGAGATATATAGAGAGAGACAGGTAGAGAAAGGGGTAAAGAGAGTGAGAGATATATAGAGAGAGACAGGTAGAGAAAGGGGTAAAGAGAGCGAGAGATATATAGAGAGAGAGGTAGAGAAAGGGGTAAAGAGAGCGAGAGATATATAGAGAGAGAGGTAGAGACAGGTAGAGAAAGGGGTAAAGAGAGCGAGAGATATATAGAGAGAGACAGGTAGAGAAAGGGGTAAAGAGAGTGAGAGATATATAGAGAGAGACAGGGAGAGAAAGAGATATATATAGAGAGAGACAGGGAGAGAAAGGGGTAAAGAGAGTGAGAGATATATAGAGAGAGACAGGTAGAGAAAGGGGTAAAGAGAGCGAGAGATATATAGAGAGAGAGGTAGAGACAGGTAGAGAAAGGGAGAGAAAGAGAGCGAGAGATATATAGAGAGAGACAGGTAGAGAAAGGGGTAAAGAGAGCGAGAGATATATAGAGAGAGAGGTAGAGAAAGGGAGAGAAAGAGAGATATATAGAGAGAGACAGGTAGAGAAAGGGAGAGAAAGAGAGATATATAGAGAGAGACAGGTAGAGAAAGGGAGAGAGAGAGATATATAGAGAGAGACAGGTAGAGAAAGGGAGAGAAAGAGAGATATATAGAGAGAGACAGGTAGAGAAAGGGAGAGAAAGAGAGATATATAGAGAGAGACAGGTAGAGAAAGGGAGAGAAAGAGAGATATATAGAGAGAGACAGGTAGAGAAAGGGAGAGAAAGGGGTAAAGAGAGTGAGAGATATATAGAGAGAGAGGTAGAGAAAGGGAGAGAAAGGGGTAAAGAGAGTGATAGATGTATATAGAGAGAGGTAGAGAAAGGGAGAGAAAGAGAGATATATAGAAAGACAGGTAGAGAAAGGGAGAGAAAGAGAGATATATAGAGAGAGACAGGGAGAGAAAGGGAGAGAAAGAGGGATATATAGAGAGAGACAGGGAGAGAAAGGGAGAGAAAGATATATATATATATATATATAGAGAGAGAGAGACAGGTAGAGAAAGGGAGAGAAAGAAATATATATAGAGAGAGACAGGTAGAGAAAGGGAGAGAAAGAGAGATATATAGAGAGAGACAGGGAGAGAAAGAGAGAAATATAGAGAGAGAGGTAGAGACAGGGAGAGAAAGAGAGATATAGAGAGAGACAGGGAGAGAAAGGGAGAGAAAGGGAGAGAAAGAGAGATCTACAGAGAGAGACAGGTAGAGAAAGGGAGAGAAAGGGGTAAAGAGAGCGAGAGATATATAGAGAGAGACAGGTAGAGAAAGGGAGAGAAAAGGGTAAAGAGAGTGAGACAGGGAGAGAAAGGGAGAGAAAGAGAGATATATATAGAGAGAGACAGGGAGAGAAAGGGAGAGAAAGGGACAGAAAGAGAGCGAGAGATATATAGAGAGAGACAGGTAGAGACAGGGAGAGAAAGAGAGATATATAGAGAGAGACAGGGAGAGAAAGAGAGCGAGAGATATATAGAGAGAGACAGGTAGAGAAAGGGAGAGAAAGGGGTAAAGAAAGTGAGAGATATATAGAGAGAGACAGGTAGAGACAGGGAGAGAAAGAGAGATATATAGAGAGACAGGGAGAGAAAGAGAGCGAGAGATATATAGAGAGAGACAGGTAGAGACAGGGAGAGAAAGGGGCAGAAAGAGAGCGAGAGATATATAGAGAGAGACAGGTAGAGACAGGGAGAGAAAGGGACAGAAAGAGAGCGAGAGATATATAGAGAGAGACAGGGAGAGAAAGAGAGCGAGAGATATATAGAGAGAGACAGGTAGAGACAGGGAGAGAAAGGGAGAGAAAGAGAGATATATAGAGAGTGACAGGTAGAGAAAGGGAGAGAAAGAGAGATATATAGAGAGAGACAGGTAGAGAAAGGGAGAGAAAGAGAGCGAGAGATATATAGAGAGAGACAGGTAGAGAAAGGGAGAGAAAGGGGAAAAGAGAGCGAGAGATATATAGAGAGAGACAGGTAGAGACAGGGAGAGAAAGAGAGCGAGAGATATATAGAGAGAGACAGGGAGAGAAAGAGAGCGAGAGATATATAGAGAGAGACAGGTAGAGAAAGGGACAGAAAGAGAGCGAGAGATATATAGAGAGAGACAGGTAGAGAAAGGGAGAGAAAGGGGAAAAGAGAGCGAGAGATATATAGAGAGAGACAGGTAGAGAAAGGGACAGAAAGAGAGATATATAGAGAGAGACAGGTAGAGAAAGGGAGAGAAAGAGAGATATATAGAGAGAGACAGGTAGAGAAAGGGAGAGAAAGAGAGATATATAGAGAGAGACAGGTAGAGAAAGGGAGAGAAAGAGAGATATATAGAGAGAGACAGGTAGAGAAAGGGAGAGAAAGAGAGATAGAGGGAGGGGTGCTGGGCAGTGCGCCACGGCAAAACAGTTTGAAGAGTAACGACTCCCCTCACAAAATGTATTTATCTTTTTATAAATGATGGCTATATCCCCCCCAATGGATTTATAAATGAATTGCTGTCTTCTTGGAATAAAAACCTTCTTGTGCAGAGATGATTGATGTGACGTGTCTGCGTCCTCGTTCAGGAACCCCTCCTCCTTAGTTAGTCCACCCCAGCTGGAGCTGTAATTTACTGATCATATTAACTGTGATTAATAACTAACAATACGTCCCCTCATACATCAACAGGCAGCCATGGGAGACTGGGCCTCGGACTGGGCCATGCTACTGCCAATTTACCAGGGGATGGGTCGATTGACCTTGGAAACGCTACTGGCCAACAGGTAATGGCGCCTCCCTCGTGTCTCTCCGTCCCACCCACATACAAAAAACGTGGCACCCTTGCACTTTTCTGAAATAAGTCCCTATTTCTTCAAACATAAGAAAGAATTGAAGTTCAAATTGGTCTCCACACTCCAACATTGCAGAACCACTTTTATTTTTACTTAAGTATGCATTTTTTATTTAAGAAAACACCCAGCTAGCTCGTTTGGTTCCTTGGAAGTTGTGGGAACATACATTTTTGGTTTAACATTGGTTCTGGTAATGAAGCCATATGTTTCCTGACAGGTAAAACAAATTTTAAATGTTCTGTGAACCGAAGTGAACATTTAGCCTATTCTGGGAAAATGTACTTTTAGGTTGCAGTTTCTGAGAACATTCTATTCTTTTCCTGGTAGGTTTTATTAACGCTTTAAGAACAGAAATTATAGGTTTTTGAATAACTTTCTTTTCACTGAATGTTTCAGTAAGACTTTTAATAATGCTTCTAGCTTATTTTGGTTTCACTTGTTTTTACTCCAAGCACCGATAGGACAATCGCTTAGACATTAATCATGCAAACACAATTATTTTTATTGTGACATGTCATCAGTGAGATTCAATCCTAGAAACTTCTGTTTAATATCCATGGAATTATTCCACTGCCCCACCAAGATAAAGCTAGCATGCCATGTGTTTTTACGCTTACGAAGCTGTTAATTTTAGTCTATTCAAACAAACTCCATTTCAAAGGGAAAAAACACTCATTACAGTTTTTTTCGATTGCTAAACGACAGTGGGCACCACTGGAGTCACATGTGCAAAACTCTAACTACAGTCTGCACTACCAACAGTCACCTGAGCTAAACAGTTCACATCACCTGCAAAACTCATTCCAAGCAACACAACTCTTAATACATGGCTCAAAACACGCTCAGTGCAGCCAAACACTATGCACAACCCTCACTGAGATAACACACACTGTCACTCAGAACACACTGAGAGTAAAAACACTAGCATCAAACACCAATACAGAAAATACTAACTTTTCATCTTAACAGTTTGAACAATTTCAGTGACTTCATACAAAGTAATATTTTCTTCAAAGAAAATAGTGACATTCTTTCACATGATTTATAATTTTTTTTAGAACATAACAATTCTTTAAGGTAAATGAAAATTAGCAGTTTGCTTCAATAGTCTGTAGTAACTTACGGAATTACAGTAATGAGAAAAAAAGGTAGAAACTAAAAGTACATACTGTAATTCGAACAAATAATTGAGGGGCAAATCCTGCCTCTCTCTAGCATCAGGCCACAGGTTTTCTTCAACATCACATCTAATGTTTTCTCTTGCCATGCACCTGGGGAAGAACCTTCTGGAGTGCCTTATCCATCCCTGGCAGTCCTCTGGACTTGTGTCCTCACATCCGGCATGCATGGCTTCCAAAAGAGACATTTGGTCATGTGGGTGGTGACCAAACACTTTCCACCTCCAGGCAGAGAAAAACTCCTCTATTGGGTTGAGGAAGGGTGAATATGCAGCCAGAAAAACTCCTCTATTGGGTTGAGGAAGGGTGAATATGCAGGCAGGTACAAAACCATAAATCTGTGATGTGCTGCAAACCAATCTGTGACAGCTGCAGAGTGGTGAAAAGCAACGTTATCGCAAACTATGACAAAAACTTGGGGGTTTCTTACTGGCTCCCTGTTCTGCTGGCACTAGCTGACCATAGAGCTGTTCTAGGAAAGCTATAAGCCTTTCTGTGTTGTATGGGCCAATGAGTGGTGTGTTGAGAAGCAAACCATCATTGGCCATTGCAGCACACATGGTGATATTTCCCCCCCTTTGGCCTGGAACCTCCACAGTGGCCCTTTGACCTATAACATTCCTTCCTCTGAGCCGTGTTTTGGCAAGGTTAAATCCAGCTTCATCGATAAATACAAATGAATGTGGTCTTTCCAGTGCTTCCACCTCCATTACTCTCTGAAAAACAGTAAGTGCACAGTTTTACTGTAGAAATGCTCGTGTTTTTTTTTACTGTAAATATTTTGTAAAGCTGTGTACGTAACCTCAGACGTCTTACCTGGACATATTGGTATCTTTGCTCTTTTACCTGGTCACTGTTTCTCTCGAACGGTACAGTGTATAACTGTTTCATTGTAACTTGGTGTTTCTTTAGGACTCGAGCAATAGTTGTTGTGCTGACAGAATTAACATTTTCAAATATATCATTATCAGCCAGCACTCTATCTTGAATCTCCCGCAGTTTTATTGCATTGTTGACAACAACCATGTCAAGAATAGCATTTTCCTGCACATCTGAAAATATTTTTCCTCTTCCCCCTGTTGGGGGCAGCCTTTGGGTCCTGTTGTAAAAATATATTTTACAGTCAAACTTACTGTAATATATATCTGTGTAAATATTCTATAATTGCAATACAAAATAGATTCCTGTAATGTTTTCATTTACTGTAAGGATGTAAACTCTCACCTGTTTGCATGATGGAAAATTCGCATTACAGATGCCACTGTGGATCTTTGCAGATTGGGTTGCACTCTCAACCCTGCCTTTCTCAATGAGAGACCATGGTTCACGACATGGTCTATAAGTATAGCCCTTATTTCATCTGAAATAACAGCTCTTTGTCTTCTTTGTCTTCCTCCACGCATCCGCCCTCTCCCTGCCACCCTTCTCCCTCCACAAACCCATCTTCCTTGTTCCATTTCCAAAATGAGTCTTTCTGAGCTCTACCTATATATACTGTAATATGTGTGTGTGTTCACTAACAAGTCTAAAACAAGACACCTGCTTAGCCTTTCAGCTGAAATTGCAATCAGCAGTGTTTGGAAGGCACAAGGCTGAAATCTATTCCGTTTTGAATGTGTGGTTCACAGTTTTGACAGCAGTGTGTTAGCATTTGAACAAAGTGCTGTAAATCCACAGTGTTGTGCAGGTTGTGGTTAAAGTCATGGGATAAGTGTGTAGAGTTCTGAAAACTGTGTTCAAGCAATGAAAAACAAACTAGAGTTTGGTCCACATGAACTGCTGCTGTGCAGACTGTAGTTAGAGTTTTGCACATGTGACTCCAGTTGTGTCCACTGTCGTTTTGCAATCAAAAAAAACTGTAAGATCAGGTGTGGCCAATTAGTGAGCCAGGCCAACACACCTGAACACACTACACTACTACTACCCACTGGGCAAACACTGGTTGAATAGACATCGTTTCAAATTGACGTTGAACCAATGTGGAATAGACGTTTATTTATGTCTATGCCCCGCGGGTTGCTCAGGGATGCCAATAGTTTTGCCTACAACTCTACACATGCTAAATGGTAGCTACCTACTGCCTCCGCTGTACAGTAGGTGTGTTGGACAGAGGGAGATAGGGAGAGAAAGGGGGGGAGAGAGGGAGGGGGAGGGTCTTCATTGGCCAGCGAAGAACTGAAAGACTGATGGGGCAATGGAGAGGCAGGGCCGATGTGTTTGTGTGTGGGTGTGTGTGGGTGGGTGTGTGTGGAGGGGGGGTGTCTACGGTACATAAATGTACAATACATAGGTGGTTCAGTTCAATTTTACAAGTTCATTTCCCCAGATCCCTCTTTCATTCAAACTTCAGACTAGACAACCCTCAATCATCAGGGAACACCTTATGTGCATGGTGACTTCTCACTCTTACTTTTCAAAAGACCAGGGCTCCTGTGAGTTTCACAGAAGAGAAGAGAGCCAGAAAACAGAGGAAGAGTATACTGTTCTTAGAAAAGAACAAGATGAAGGTCTTCCCTTGTCAAGATTTAGGTTACTGTATCAACCTTTGTGAGGAGTGTGAGTGAAATGTAGAGTTGTGTGAGGTATGGTGCAAGGTTATGGCCACAAGTCCTTACTGACACCAGCCTAGGAAAAACTCCTGGCCCTCTCCTCTGTCCTACTGACTGTGTGTGTGTGTGTGTGTGTGTGTGTGTGTGTGTGTGTGTGTGTGTGTGTGTGTGTGTGTGTGTGTGTGTGTGTGTGTGTGTGTGCGTGTGTGTGTGTGTGTGTGTGGCTTAGAAATTAAGATCATTGGGCTGGTTTGAATCACCGAGTTGATTAGATGAAAAATCTTGAGCAAGTTACCTAAACCCTAGTTGCTCTGGATAAGTCTCTGCTAAATGACTAAAATATTGTTGTTTTAATTTGTGTGTATGATGGGTTTGTAATGTGTCGTGATAAAGGTCTATTCCAGTCACCAAGGCCCCTGGCCTTGAAGGGGTTGTTATCAGCTGGGTAAAGGGGGCTAGTTTAGTCATTTTGTCAACTGATTGAAGCTGTGCTCAACTATATCCTCCCCCTCCCTCCTTCCCCGCTCTGTACAGGGGCATATAAATATTTATGCAGGTAGGTAACACATATTAGGCAGCAATACTTCAGCCCGCAATCAACCCTCAATTCACAGCTGTCACCCTGAGAGCTGTCAGGCTGCTGTAAGGCTAGAGCACCTTGTCTCGCCGGCTACATGAAATCCATTTTAAATCACCCTTAACAAAGGGCTGCATCTCTGCTTGGACACCATTCTAATAAGAGTGCACTGAATCCATGTCCCTGAGCTCAGCCTGTTCCCCTACTCCCCTCGGCCCCTGCCCCGTCACCGCCACCAACACTTTGTTACACGTTTTAAAGGCCAAGTGCAGATTTTCCTGTGTTTTATATACTGCACATAATGAGCCTGGAATAATACTGTGAAATTGTAAAAATGAAGATAATATATTGTGAGTGTAAGGGCTGTTTGAAAAGTCTCCCTGAAATTTCACCCTGTTTTGGTGGATGTTTTGACCTGCCTGGTGACATCACCAGGTGGTAAATTAGTTAATTGTTAATTAAATAAGAAAGATAGTTCCAAACCTCCCTTCCAATAACAGCTAGTTTTCAGTTTCCCCTCCCCACTCAGACCACTTCCAGACAGTCCTAGCAACATTCTTGCTTTTGAAATTGCTCTTTGCTAAGAAGCTGTTTTTGTTCATTTTTGACCATTTTAAATTAGAACAATCAGAGCAAGTAATTATTTGCTTCCTAAAAATGATTTGATATTGAGATGAAAATGGCTGCATTGGACCTTTAACAACAGATCCTGTCAGGCAACTTCTGAGCCAAATTACTGCAAGGATTATTCATGAATGGCCCTGAATGGGGATGACTGAACTGTATGAGAGAGAGAATGAGCGAGGGGGAGTTGGACAGGGGGTAAGAGAGGGAGAGAGAAAGAAAACAAGAGAGAGGGAAAAAGAGAGGGAGAGAGAGACAGAGAAAATATAAATAATTCTGTCATGAAAAGAAAAGAGGAAGGGAGGGGAGGGAGAAAGAGAAGAAGACCATATTATATAATTCATAATTCAACGTAATCTTTCAGTAAAAGCGTTGAAAGATTGTCTACTTTGTCTCATTAGTCTGCTCTTTGTTGAGAGAAAATCAGGTTTACATTGGATTACCAACTGGATTTGGATTTGACTGAGTCGCTCAGAAAATAAGTTTGCTGGATAACTCTAGTATAAGCTGTGAAAGTTTTCCATGGTAGCTCTCTCCTCTATGGTGGAGAAATACATTCTGATGGATCTGAGGATCTGAGGGATCTGGATGGGATCTGGATCTGAGGGAGGAAGTCTTTGATATTGTTGTAAAAAGAGGATGACTATTATGATGATGAGGATGACTCTTATGATGATGAGGATTACTCTTATGAGGATGAGGATGACTCTTGTGATAATGAGGATGATTACGACTACGAGTAGGAACACAGCACATGAGACAACCATAACAGCAGCAGGACACACACTTCAGGTGTGCAGCTGTGGTTGGGAGAGAGTAACATCGGCAAGGGGGTTAAGGATCCATCAAGGGAGGAAAAGGTGCTTGGGAGAGCAGAGACAGGGATCTCGCATTGACCAGTACTTCTTACGAAGCAGCCAGTCAAATCAGTCGAATGAAGCACAGCGACGGGACGCAAACCAAAGTTCGCAGAGCATCAGCACCCCTGTAACTGAGGAGGATAACACAAGCACAGAAATGCCGGTGGATGAACTCACCCAACCACAGAGACCTCTAAAAGAGGAAAAGATCAAAGGGCACAGACCGAGTGTGAAGTGGCCCAAAGCTGTTGAAAAGAGAGAGTGGGAAACAATCAACAACGACCTGACAAAAATCTTGGAACAACAGGTAGGAACAGCAGAGAAAAAGCTTGAAAGGATGGGAGACATTATCTACCACTACGGAGAAGAGCGCTTTGGAGTAAACGAAAGGAGAAGTGGCAAGACACCACCCCCGCCAGCCAAATCTAGGAGACAGCAGGAGATCGAGATACTTGTCAGAGAGAGAAGGCAGCTGAGGAAGCAGTGGAAGAAGGCCTCTGATGCAGCGAGAGAAGGTCTCATGCTACTCCAAGCAGACATTAAATGTCGGCTGGCAACCTTGCGAAGAGCGGAAAACTTAAGGAAACTTTGTAGGAAGAAGGTACACTCAAGAACACGGTTCTATAAAAACCCCTTTAAGTTTGTCAAAGATCTCTTCGCAAAGGAAAAGTGCGGAATCCTAAAAACTCCAAAGCCTGAACTGGAAGAACATCTGTAAAATGTCCACCAGGACATGAAAAGGCATGAGCAGATAGTCATCCCACATGACATCCCACCTATTCAACCACCAGAATTCAATCTGGACACTGACCCTCCAAAATGGAGGGAAGTAGAGAACATTGTCCGAAGAGCAAGAGCGGCCTCTGCTCCTGGGCCTAATGGAGTACCATACAAGCTCTACAAGAACGCCCCGGATGTTCTACGCTTTCTTTGGAGGCTCATGAGGATAGTGTGGCAGAAGGAAATAATACCAAAGGCATGGCGAAGGGCTGGTGGTGTGCTAATCCCGAAAGAGAAGGATGCGACAGACATCAGTCAATTCCGACCAATCTCCCTTCTCAACGTCGAAGGGAAGATCTTTTTCAGTATAATAGCACAGAGGCTGTCCACTTATCTGGAAAGGAACAAGTACATTGATACATCTGTACAGAAAGCAGGCATTCCTGGTTTCTCTGGTTGCCTGGAACATACTAGTATGATTTGGCACCAGATCCAAACAGCTAAGAAGGACAAGAGAGACCTCTATGTCATCTTCCTTCGACCTGGCCAATGCCTTTGGCTCTGTTCCCCATGAACTCCTCTGGGAATCCTTCAACATTTTCCACGTACCAGAACCCATCACTACACTGGTAAAGGCCTATTTCCAAGACCTGCAATTGTGTTTCACAACACCTGACTTCACAACAACATGGCAGCGCTTGGAAGTAGGCATAATGGCAGGCTGTACAATTTCTCCTCTGGCCTTCACTATGGCCATGGAAGTCATCATCAGGGCATCGAGATGGGTGGTCGGCGGTGAGAGAACTAAGGAAGGGCTCCGTCTCCCACCTATCCGAGCATACATGGATGACATGACTATACTGACCACCACTGCAGCATGCACCAGGCGGCTACTTGCAAAACTGCAGGATAACATCAAGTGGGCCCGGATGAAAATCAAGCCAAGCAAATCTCGAAGCATCTCCATAGTCAAGGGACAGCTTAAAGATGTGAGGTTCTGCATTGGAGATGACCCGATACCAACGGTATCTGAGCAACCCATCAAGAGCCTGGGTAGATGGTACAACGAAAGCCTCCGGGATAAAGATCAAGTGCAGCAAGTAAGGCAGGACATCGCCGACGGTCTTGAGAACATCAACAAGACCCTACTGCCTGGGAGGCTCAAGCTTTGGTGCCTACAGTTTGGACTTCTCCCCCGGGTAATGTGGCCACTCACCGTCTATGAGGTCCCATTAACAACAGTGGAGAAGATGGAGCGAACCATTACCTCATTAGTGAAGAAATGGCTGGGTGTCCCACGATGCCTGAGTAACATCGGCCTCTATGGCAAAGGGGTCCTTGAACTACCTCTTACAAGTCTAACGGAGGAGTACAAGTGCTCTAAAGTAAGACTTCAGATGACATTGAAGGACTCCAAAGACCAGACCATTAGCAAGGCTGCACCTCTTCTACAAACTGGACGGAAATGGACATCATCCAAGGCTGTGCAGCAAGCAACATCAGCCCTGAGACACCAAGACATTGTGGGGAATATCCAGCATGGAAGAGGAGGCTTTGGCCTGGCAGCAAGCAAACCAACGTTCCATAAGGCAACAACATCTGAACGCAGGAAGCTGGTGGTCGAGGAGGTGCGCAGACAGGAGGAGACTGCAAGAAGTACAAAGGCTGTCTCTCTTGCTAAACAAGGGCAATGGACGCGGTGGGAAGGCCTGGAGAGGAGAAAGATCAACTGGAGTGAGCTTTGGCAAATGGAGGCAAGCAACATCAGCTTCATCATAAGAGCTGTTTATGATGTGCTTCCATCACCAAAAAATCTACATCAATGGTATGGCGAGGACTCGACCTGCCCCCTCTGCCCAGCTCCAGCGACTCTCAGGCATATAATGACAGGTTGCAAGACCAGCCTCTCACAAGGCCGCTACACCTGGAGGCACAATCAGGTCCTCAAGAGCCTGGCTGTAGCACTTGAGACCAAGAGGAGTGCAACCAATTCATTACCTCCAAAAACAAGCAATCCCGTCAAAACAACAACATTCATCCGGGAGGGACAGAAAAGGCCCAAGTATCCTCCTACAAAGCCAGAAACTGGACACCTAGCCATGGCCCGGGACTGGAAGATGCTTGTCGATATTGGCCAGCAACTCATTTTTCCACCTGAGATTGCTTCTACCAACCTTAGGCCAGACATGGTACTCTGGTCCCCTTCACGAAAGGCTGTGTACATCATAGAGCTCACAGTCCCATGGGAAAACTCTGTTGAAGAGGCCTACGAGCGTAAGAAACTGCGTTACACAGAGTTGGCAGCAGACGTAACTCAGCGTGGCTGGAATGCAAAGGTCTGGCCAGTTGAAGTGGGATGCAGAGGATTCGTGGCTTCTTCCATCATCAGGTTGCTGAAAGAACTTGGAATCCATGGACAGGCTCTGCGGCAGACCGTCAGAGCAGTTTCTCAAGCAGCTGAAAGAAGCAGCCAGTGGATCTGGATCAAACGGAAGGACCCTTGCTGGGCTATAACTTCATGACCCCCCACCCCCACCTGAGAACCCAATTCAGATCCCTCCAACTTGAGGAGGGCATATGAGGTATGCGGTCAGCTGTATAGCTGGCTCAGGGAAGAGGACGCCCCTGCCTTGCATAGTCCCGTGGGACATCTTAATTGGGCATGGGACACAAGCTAAGGCTTGATTACCCTTTAGCTGGCCACCTTTGATGAGGGTGTTTAGTGATTAAAGGCCGAAACACCCACTGATTCGAAGGCACACTACTGAGGATGTGTCCCAAAATTGACATCTTACCCCAGTCTAAGAAATAAACCTCCCATGCCACTCTGTCAACATCACGGCAAATCTCATGTGCGTGCATTCCATCTATTGGCACAATGGACAGTTTTTAACATCTCGTCCCGTGTTTTATGATTCTTATGATGATGAGGATAACTCTTATGATGATGAGGATGATTCTTATGAAGATGAGGATGACTATTATGAAGATGAGGATGACTATTATGAAGATGAGGATGACTCTTATGATGATGAGGATTACTCTTATGATAATGAGGATGACTCTGATGAGGATGAGGATGACTCTTATGATGATGAGAATGACTCTTATGATGATGAGGATGACCATTATGAGGATGATTTTTATGATGATGAGGATGCTTCTTGTGATGATGAGGATGATTATTATGATGATGAGGATAACTCTTATGATGATGAGGATAACTCTTAGGATGATGAGGAGGACTCTTATGATGATGAGGATGACTCTTATGATGATGAGGATGACTCTTATGATGATGAGGATGACTCTTATGATGATGACTATGACTCTTATGATGATGTGGATAACTCTTATGATGATGAGGATGACTCTTATGATGATGAGGATGATTCTTATGATGATGAGAATGACTCTTATGATGAAGAGGATGATAATTATGATGATGAGGATGATTCTTATGATGATGAGGATGACTCTTATGATGAAGAGGATTATAATTATGATGATGAGGATGCCTCTTATGATGATGAGGATGATTCTTATGATGATGAGGATGCCTCTTATGATGATGAGGATGATTCTTATGATGATGAGGATGATTCTTATGATGATGAGAATGACTCTTATGATGAAGAGGATGATAATTATGATGATGAGGATGATTCTTATGATGATGAGGATGATAATTATGATGATGAGGATGATTCTTATGATGATGAGGATGATTCTTATGATGATGAGGATGATTCTTATGATGATGAGGATGATAATTATGATGATGAGGATGCCTCTTATGATGATGAGGATAATAATAAATGTAGATCACGTTGACAATGTGTATGAGATAATGCAACAGTTGGGTCTAATCCTGGATGGTGATTGGTTAGAACCGCAAGTTACCACCTAAATCTATGACGTTGAAATGCCTATTTACTCTGTTCCATCTGACTGCACAATCGACTGTTTCATCACCTAAAGCCAGGCTATTTACACACTAGATCTACACTGTATAAAGCATCTACACATTATCTATTATTTCTTTGACTAGCAGTGGAGATCTGTCTCTCCGACATTTGCAACATTGTTTCAATATTGAAATGTGATCTCCATCTGTCCCATGGTAATGATAGGAGTCAGGACGAAACAGACAGGCTGTCAACTTTTTTCAGCTAGTCGAAATCATGGATCAGCATTATTTTTAAGGATAAATACAAAGAAATGGCAGTAGAAAAATATGAAACACAGCTAGTTTGCTGTCATTCCAGCTTCTGACTTTGGGCTCTCCACTAACTCATCTCCCCATTGTCATTGAGAGGACTTTAGCCAGTCTCCTTGTGTGTGAGTCCCCAGACCAGCCCAGACCAGACCAGACCAGCTCAGACCAGACCAGACCAGCCTAAACCATCCCAGACCAGCCCAGACCAGCGGCATGTGACTTCCAGTATCTGGGCTTTAGATCACATTATAATGGAGGGGTTATGAGTAACAGGTCAGGTACAGGAGCCCTGATTAATCACTGGTGGGATGGCTTCATTACAGGACAGAACACACATGTACACACATGTACACACACACACACACATGCACACACACACACACACATGCACACACACACTCGGCTACCTTGACGCTGTGGTTGAGGCCAACATGAGCAGAGTGGATTTCTGCAGGTGTGGGTTCCCAGTCTTTGTCATCTGTCACTGTGCGCTCTGTAGCCAACATGTCATCTATCATATCCAGATGGAGCTTTTCAACAGAACCAGCCTGATTAATCCTCTCTAGCTCTCCGGTCCTGCTACCTGACAATTAGGACAGACCCTCCCACTATCACCCCCCAAAAAAGGCAAGTTACCTCACATTTAATATTGGTCATTTTCATCATATAGCAGACAGCCTTTTTCAGAGTAACTTATACAAGTCTAAGACAAGGGCTGTAAAATCCATATATTATGATTATCATCAGTATTACTAAAAGTTGAATACACACACAGTTAACATACAGTATGCCCAGTACATGGTTTCAGGGGATGTAGTTCACTTGAGTGATGCCAACAGATTCAGACCAGAGTTTCAACGAGCAGCAGCTGTCATATGTCATACATGTTCAGTGTAACTATATATTATACAGTACCAGACATGACAACCTCCTATGTAAGGAGTTTATAGTATGTAAAGCATGGATTAATAAATCAATAGGCCACATTTACATCGTATTAAATGTAGTAATCACACTGCCACTTCTTACACACTGAACTATTAAAGCCGGTTCAGTGGCTGATTTCACAATGCCGAGGTGCACGCCGCGTTCTGCTTGATACCCTGGCTGGCTCTCCACCATCAAGGATAGGGCTTTTGTTTCCCTGACGCTCTGCGGATTCAAATGACTGAATGAGAATAACCCTCCTGGGTTGAACAGATTCTCCCTGCATCAATCTATTTGTTGGTTGACCTCTCATTGTGCTATCCAACTTAAAGTCTCTACACAGTGTTCAAAAGAAGCTCGAGCCCTTTGTTTGGGTTTCAATTAAAACTCACACAGAAGACGATACACACATGTCCACCCCCTCTCTCTAATTCTGGTGAAGAAGTCCTTGTGTGGTAGTAAGACTTCATTTAAGAAGGTTGTTTATCCATCTGCAGTGGAGGAGAGTGGTGTCGATGGGTTCTTTACCACTAGGCTCTGTGTGTGTGTGTGTGTGTGTGTGTGTGTGTGTGTGTGTGTGTGTGTGTGTGTGTGTGTGTGTGTGTGTGTGTGTGTGTGTGTGTGTGTGTGTGTGTGTGTGTGTGTGTGTGTGTGTGTGTGTGTGTGTGTGTGTGTGTGTGTACTGCAGTTGTCCTGTGCCGGCCACCACACCATCACTCAGAATGGGTGAGTTTGCTCTTCACTGGGAGATGATGATGATGGTATTGTGAACTGGTTGGTCAGGCAGCCATGGATGGGGGATAGGGCTGCGTCTTTTTTATCCACGCTAACCTTGGTGCAAAACCACGCCCACAAGAAAACTAGCAACTGATTGGTCAGAGTTCAGTTGTTCCCTGTGTTTTAAAGAATTAATGTTAGAGACGGAAACCCCACCAAAACAAAACAATGCCATCCATACCTTGCAAACCAATGATTGCAAATTGTTAAAAGTAGTCCTTGTGTTGTATGGTGTGTTTCACTTTGAAATCATTGGTATTTATTTGACCTACATTTTAAAGTGAAAAATGTGACTGTCATCATCACTCTGTTACCGTGGAATTGCCCTACTGGTCATCTTAGTCCACATCTTGTTATCACTTACTTGGCTAAATTCTTAACCATAGTTTCCTCTTTTGACACAGCAGTCTTAAAATGGATGGCTACCTTGAATTCAACATTAAGATGTTAAAACATTAAAACTGCAATTAGTCTCTGACACGTCTTTCCTCTCTCTCCAGTTGTTCTTAGGAGACAGGTCAGTGTGTGTCGGAGTTCTACTTCATCACCACTACACCAATAAGGCAGAAGACCTCCTCACTCACTCTATCACTATCATCACAGAATTGCACATAGCATTTAGCTTGTTTGTTTACCTTTGAGCAACTAGGATAAAGTGCCTCGCTCAAGGGCACATTGACAGATTTTTCACACAGTTGGCTCAGGATTTGAACCAGCAACCTTTCAGTTACTGGCCCAACGGTCTTGTCCACTAGACTACCTGCAGCTTATAAGATTCATAGTGTATGTACTGCATGTGGATCTGTGGAAATTCTGCACCTATATATATATATATATATAGAGATACAGAATTTCAACAATTTCCACATATATATAGATGCAGAATTATATATTTTTTTGTCTGTATATTCTGTTTATTGTGGCAGCTCAATTTCACAGTCAGATTCTTGCACAGTCAAATGTATTTGGCGAATAAAGAGTATTCTGACATGTTAACCTGAGATAAACGCTGGTTTTCATATGTTATTTTACATTCTGTTATTTGGGACTGGCTATGTACTGTATAAACTATGGCAGGTAGCAGATTCTCCCATTTTGTGTCTTCATATAATTCAACATGTGCCCCCATGTGCTGTGTGTTTGTGTGCCTGTCCGTGGGCTTAATCCCCTAAATATTGGCTCCACCTGCAATTAGTGGACTCATTGTATGGTGTTTGCTAGAGCGGACTGTCTGCTTTTCATTTAGCTGGCTAACAAGAAATAAGCTAGCTAAGTTTAGCAAGTAGATTCCACTCAACTCAAGGTATAGTATTCCTATTAGAATTTATCTCCCAATTTAGTTATCCTGCTTCTGGGTTCCCCAAGTTGCTTGGCGCTCACTGCTCAACCCGGCCAGCGAGCTAAACAGGTGCAACGCAAACAGAACGCTAGTAATAACCAACACGGGACTGGACAATGGCAGGAATTTGTTAGTTCGTCCATCACTTCAGTGAAAGTGACCAATCTAAGGTTTCTAGACACGCCTGTAAGCCCGACCCCCATTAGCCGGGAATCCAAACCCAAAGGCGCCATGATTTGAGAGACAGCCATTTGAGAAATTGAAAGCGAAAACTTGACAATGACAATTGACTATTGCTGGTGGATAATTTAATGCATTAAAATGTATTTTTTACACATTTGAATCACGTTCTATATGTACTATTTAAAAATGTGTTTTTGTTGTTGATCTGTGACAATGATGTTCTGTTTACTCAAAGTCACACTTGCAAGCTATCAGGTTTAATTTACACGCGGGAACCGTCCTGTGCTCTCCTGACTGGCCTGTGCACTCACGGGATCTGTCCTCTACTCTCCTGACTGGCCTGTGCACACGCAGGAACCATCCTCTGCTCTCCTGACTGGCCTGTGCACTCACGGGAACCGTCCTCTACTCTCCTGACTGGCCTGTACACTCACGGGAACCGTCCTCTGCTCTCCTGACTGGCCTGTACACTCACGGGAACCGTCCTCTGCTCTCCTGACTGGCCTGTACACTCACGGGAACCATCCTCTACTCTCCTGACTGGCCTGTACACTCACGGGAACCGTCCTCTACTCTCCTGACTGGCCTGTACACTCACGGGAACCGTCCTCTACTCTCCTGACTGGCCTGTACACTCACGGGAACCGTCCTCTACTCTCCTGACTGGCCTGTACACTCACGGGAACCATCCTCTACTCTTCTGACTGGCCTGTACACTCACGGGAACCATCCTCTACTCTCCTGACTGGCCTGTACACTCACGGGAACCGTCCTCTACTCTCCTGACTGGCCTGTACACTCACGGGAACCGTCCTCTACTCTCCTGACTGGCCTGTAGACACGCGGGAACCGTCCTCTACTCTCCTGTCTGGCCTGTACACTCACGGGAACCGTCCTCTACTCTCCTGACTGGCCTGTAGACACGCGGGAACTGTCTTGTGCTCTCCTGACTGGCCTGTACACTCACGGGAACCGTCCTCTACTCTCCTGACTGGCCTGTACACTCACGGGAACCGTCCTCTGCTCGCGTGACCCTTTTCTTCTCTCTCGACAGTGTTTGCTCACGCAATGATGTTTCATGTTGCTCGCGCGCATCATCTAGTACTCATTGGACTGGTTCGGATTTGACACCATAGAAGACACCCTCACAACACAAGCACATCCTCAAAGCTACCAAGGCATAGGCCTACATATCTCAAAATTCTACAGTGAGTTATTCAATGTTCTGTATAGTAGATACTATAGAATACCACACATGCTTGAGTCGACTAGGAAATACATTATTTGGTACAGTCATATGAGTTCAAAAGTTCTAATGCATATGATTATCGATTCCCTTCTGCATTGTCATTGCTACTGCCTTTGGAACAATAGTATTGAAGAGCTTTATAGGAAATAGGAAATGCCAGTCCATGCCACGCCGTGGATGAGCAGCTCTTTAAGTCTCAGTGATAGACACAGTAGGAAAATACCATCTGTTCCAAACCCCCACCATATGGTGGTCTTTATCCCTGGGAATAAAATAAAAACAAATACTGTGTCAGAATGTTTGATGATTGTCTTTCTTTCTCCACAGATGCTGTACAAACTGGGGGGGGGACTATCTCGCCTTAAAGGTGATGTTAGTTTGTCTTTGTGAGGCTTTGTGTCTATCTGGTTCTGTGCTTTGACGAACTCTGACATCACAGGCGAACAGAGCTGTCAAGGTTAAGGGGAGTGACGTTCCCGCAGCACGGATGAAACAGCAACGTTTCTCAAGCCGTCGGCTGTCCTCCATCTTGTGAGGGAGGAAATTTAAAAGACTGTCACTTTTGAAAGTCAGGAGCTTGTGATGTGTCATTGAGGAAAGTACGTATTTTCTATCCTCCATTCCCTTGTGGTTGTGTCCCTCTCATTGACTGATGGGTTGGGATAGAAGGAATACTGGAATACATCTTCTGTCTTGTTGGTGTTTCTGGCACTTCTCCATGTGGACAGCTCTGACATATCGAGGTTTTCATTAGCTGTAAGCTGGTGTGGTTTGGGGGTGTGTATGGGTTTTGTGTGTGTGTGTGCATGCATCTGTGCATGGACGTGTATGCATGCGCACATGTGTAAGTGTGTGTGGTTGTCTATATGCATGTATGTGTGATGTCTGGTGGTTTGTTCCAAATGCGAATAAATCAGTGATGCCTGGGATAAGGCTGTGGCCCCTCCTCACACGGCACAGACAGGCTGAAAGGCTCATTAATCAAACGCCGAGTCACAGATGTGATGACTTCCACACAAACCGCCAGCAGACTGCGAAAGTCACATTCAACAGAGTCAACTGTCAGGCAGGGCAGGCAGTCCGAGCCGCACTTCCCCTCTCCGGGTCTCTCTTTCTCTCTCTCTCTCTCTCTCCATCTATCTTCACTCCCCATTCTTATCCCCCGTGTGTTGCCACAGCTCCATCTGAAATGTTTGTCTATCTGGAAAAGTGCTATCGGGTCCCTGTAAATCTATGGGTCCCGAGAATGAAAACGGCTGATGTGTTGTGAAGTCCCTGCAGTAGAATGCAGTGGTCAATGTCGGTTGCTGTGAAGTGACAGGGGGCCTATATGCTGTGTGCTCCTCTAAGGTCTCCCTATACACCCATAGCTCCACCAGCAGTGCTAGAGAAAACCCCTCTCCAGGCTAAAACAGCCCATTTTTCCACTCTGATCACTCTCTGAGACAAATAGCCATTCTGCTGTTTACCACTACCCCTCCTACCATCAGATGACGTCACGGTGAACGTCAGACTCGACTCATCACTACGTAGCCTGAAATCCCATCGATCTGCTCACAGACAGGAGAGTACAGTAAGTAACAAAGCCCACCATGCCTGATTAAAAATGCAGGTCCCTGGATGTGACAAATATAATGACAGGCTGGCTGGTGAGTGGCGACTGTTCATGGAAGGAGGCGTGTTTGCCGTGGTTCTGCATTGGAGAGGAGCACCCCGGGTGCCATCCTCATTACCCCCTCCACCCTTCGCCCACGAAGCGCCAAGCATTCCGCCACTTCCATGGTGTCCAGGAAGAGAACATTTTTTGAGGGATTCGTGTCTGTCACCATTCAACTGTGACTTAGTGATGGAGATGGAGGCTCACTCACACTATCTCTCTGTTACTGGGCGGAGAGGAGACTCAAAGATACATCATTGACTGAATTTCAGTCTTTCAGTCTAGTTTAATATTGCGGGGATGCCATTTTCAGATGACTGTGTGGTTGTAGTTTCAGATGACTGTGTGGTTGAAGTTTCTGATGACTGTGTGGTTGTAGTTTCCGATTATTCATATTGTAGTTACAGATGACTGTGTGGTTGTAGTTTCAGATGACTGTGTGGTTGTAGTTTCAGATGACTGTGTGGTTGTAGTTTCAGATGAATGTGTGGTTGTAGTTTCAGATGACTGTGTGGTTGTAGTTTCAGATGACTGTGTGGTTGAAGTTTCTGATGACTGTGTGGTTGTAGTTTCCGATTATTCATATTGTAGTTACAGATGACTGTGTGGTTGTAGTTTCAGATGACTGTGTGGTTGTAGTTTCAGATGACTGTGTGGTTGTAGTTTCAGATGACTGTGTGGTTGTAGTTTCAGATGACTGTGTGGTTGTAGTTTCAGATGACTGTGTGGTTTTAGTTTCAGATCATTGTGTGGTTTTAGTTTCAGATCATTGTGTGGTTTTAGTTTCAGATGAATGTGTGGTTGTAGTTTCAGATGACTGTGTGGTTGTAGTTTCAGATGAATGTGTGGTTGTAGTTTCAGATGAATGTGTGGTTGTAGTTTCAGATGAATGTGTGGTTGTAGTTTCAGATGACTGTGTGGTTGTAGTTTCAGATGACTGTGTGGTTTTAGTTACAGATGACTCACGGTTCTAGTTTCAGATGACTGTGTGGTTGTAGATACAGATGACTCACGGTTCTAGTTTCAGATGACTGTGTGGTTGTAGTTACAGATGACTGTGTGGTTGTAGTTTCAGATGACTGTGTGGTTGTAGTTTCAGATGACTGTGTGGTTGTAGTTTCAGATGACTGTGTGGTTGTAGTTTCAGATGACTGTGTGGTTGTAGTTACAGATGACTGTGTGGTTGTAGTTTCAGATGACTGTGTGGTTGTAGTTTCAGATGACTGTGGTTTTAATTTCAGATGACTGTGTGGTTGTAGTTTCAGATGTCTGTGTGGTTGTAGTTTCAGATGACTCACGGTTCTAGTTTCAGATGACTGTGTGGTTGTAGTTTCAGATGTCTGTGTGGTTGTAGTTTCAGATGTCTGTGTGGTTGTAGTTTCAGATGACTCACGGTTCTAGTTTCAGATGACTGTGTGGTTGTAGTTTCAGATGACTGTGTGGTTGTAGTTTCAGATGACTGTGTGGTTGTAGTTTCAGATGACTCACGGTTCTAGTTTCAGATGACTGTGTGGTTGTAGTTTCAGATGACTGTGTGGTTGTAGTTTCAGATGACTGTGTGGTTGTAGTTTCAGATGACTGTGTGGTTGTAGTTTCAGATGACTGTGTGGTTGTAGTTTCAGATGACTGTGTGGTTGTAGTTTCAGATGACTGTGTGGTTGTAGTTTCAGATGACTGTGTGGTTGTAGTTACAGATGACTCACAGTTCTAGTTTCAGATGACTGTGTGGTTGTAGTTACAGATGACTGTGTGCTTCTACACCTGCATTGCTTGCTGTTTGGGGTTTTAGGCTGGGTTTCTGTAGAGCACTTTGAGATATCAGCTGATGTACGAAGGACTATATAAATAGATTTGATTTGATCTGATTTGGTTGTAGTTACAGATGACTCACGGTTCTAGTTTCAGATGACTGTGTGGTATTAGTGCTAAACAGACTATTTTAAACAAGCCAGCTGTCACCCTCAACCTTGTCAACGCCCCCCTTCTGATTGGTAGGCCTCCTGTTTCTCCATAATTCCTCTTGATTTAGCCAATAAATTACACTTTGAAACCTGCTAAAGCATTTACAGATATTAGGAGCAGAACACGCCACAATTAAGCCCATTTCAGGTCATTCCAGGGCTAATTTAACAGCAAACAACTGCCACATTTCTTTGTTCAACATGTTGCCTCTGTTTCCCTGTTTATCCATCATACTTCAAAATGGGAAATTCAATTCCTTTCTTTTTTGAAAGACTTCCTTTCGGCTAACTAAACACCTCATGTAAAACTAATGACAGATCCTGATATATGACATTATACCAAATTCTTGACACTTTTCCTCCCACTCAATGTCCACTCATTCACATGGTATCTTTCCCGCTTGTGTTAGTGTGATATCAGTGCTGTCAGTATGATGGGGTGGTTCAATGCCTGCTACAGTAGTGACTCCAGAGACCTCCAGTGTAAAGCAGACCTGTCAGGCTCATATCTCAGTGGTCATCTGATCTTGTCCTGGAGGTGGGAGTGCAGGTGAATGTGGAGGTGTTTCTGCCTGATGAGGGGGACAGAGTCCCACAGACCTCCACCCCAGCCTCCTGGGCAGATGGTCAGCTGGCCTTGTCACTGCCAGGACACATGGAGCGGTCATTGAGATTCGGTGACAGTTATCTGTAATATTCTTTAGCAAGGAGGTGTGTGTGTGTATGTGTGTGTGTGCACACAGGGTTTTAGTGTTAGTTGTGTATTAAAGGTTGTTCGACCATTATTGAGAAGGAGAGGCTGTCACAACATCTTCCCTTCACATGCCCTTGGAAGAGAAGTTCACAAAGCCAAAGTAATTACCCACTCATCTCTCACTGCAGGCTGTGTTTTTTATTTTATTTTACCTTTATTATACTAGGCAAGTCAGTTAAGAACAAATTCTTATTTTCAATGATGGCCTAGGAACAGTGGGTTAACTGCCTGTTCAGGGGCAGAACGACAGATTTGTACCTTGTCAGCTCGGGGATTTGAACTTGCAACCTTTCGGTTACTAGTCCAACGCTCTAACCACTAGGCTACCCTGATTAGAGGCTGTGTGTGTGTATGCCAAAGTGTGTGTGTGCGTGCGTGTGTCTTTGTGTGTGTGTAGTATTGTCTCCCCTAGTATTCTACAGGTGTGATGAGACGAAAAACATTGATATTTAGGATGGAACTGTAAAGTTAGATTGCTCACATGGTTCAGACTTGGTGTACTAGAGGACATATCCACTGACCTGACCACTCCTGCTCACTGACCCTGTAGAGGGCACGTAATGGCTGACATTTGGTTGTTAGGGCTCTCTAACTGCCAATGGCGACCGTCTCTGACTCCTGTTCTAATGTATGACGTTCAGGACATTTGTGGATTCAGCTCTTCTCTCCTTCCACCCCTCTCTCTCCCTCCTCTCTATTCCCTCAGTCTCTTTCTCTCAAATTGCTTTCCTCCTTTCTCACACTTGTCTTGACAGTCACTCCACATGGACAGAGCCTAACTCCCCACAACTCTACACACACACACACACACACACACACACACACCATCTCACTCCTTTCCCCTCTCGTCCTTCCATCGGCTCCCTTCCCATTCACCTTGTCTTGTTGGCACACCTCTTACTGTCTTCACCCTATCACTCTGCACACTACCACCCGCAATATTGTGTGCAGTAAGCTGCCCAACCACAGCCTCGAAAGAGAGTATTATGAACTCTTGCGCAATCAGAGGTCTTGCTGTTCCAACTGCCTCTTTTTGTCTAATCCTCTAATCGAGTCATTCATCCTGAAACAGGGTAGTCCATTATTCACCATGAAACAGGGTAGTCCATTATTCATCCTGAAACAGGGTAGTCCATTATTCACCATGAAACAGGGTAGTCCATTATTCATCCTGAAACAGGGTAGTCCATTATTCACCATGAAACAGGGTAGTCCATTATTCACCATGAAACAGGGTAGTCCATTATTCATCCTGAAACAGGGTAGTCCATTACTCACCATGAAACAGGGTAATAATAATAATATATGCCATTTAGCGGACGCTTTTATCCAAAGCGACTTACAGTCATGTGTGCATACATTCTACGTATGGGTGGTCCCGGGAATCGAACCCACTACCCTGGCGTTACAAGCGCCATGCTCTACCAACTGAGCTACAGGACTACAGGGTAGTCCATTATTCACCATGAAACATGGTAGAACATTATTCGCCATGGAACAGGGTAGTCCATTATTCACCATGAAACAGGGTAGTCCATTATTCACCATGAAACAGGGTAGTCCATTATTCGCCATGGAACAGGGCAGTTCAGTATTCACCATGGAACAGGGCAGTCCAGTATTTTCCATGGAACAGGGCAGTTCAGTATTCACCATGGAACAGGGTAGTCCATTATTCACCATGGAACAGGGCAGTTCAGTATTCACCATGGAACAGGGCAGTCCAGTATTTTCCATGGAACAGGGCAATTCAGTATTCACCATGGAACAGGGCAGTCCAGTATTCACCATGGAAAAGGGCAGTCCAGTATTCACCATGGAACAGGGCAGTTCAGTATTCACCATGGAACAGGGCAGTTCAGTATTCACCATGGAACAGGGCAGTTCAGTATTCACCATGGAACAGGGCAGTCCAGTATTCACCATGGAAAAGGGCAGTCCAGTATTCACCATGGAACAGGGCAGTTCATTATTCACCATGGAACAGGGCAGTTCAGTATTCACCATGGAACAGGGCAGTCCAGTATTTACCATGGAACAGGGCAGTTCAGTATTCACCATGGAACAGGGCAGTCCAGTATTCACCATGGAACAGGGCAGTCCAGTATTCACCATGGAACAGGGCAGTCCAGTATTCACCATGGAACAGGGCAGTCCAGTATTCACCATGGAACAGGGCAGTTCCATATTCTAGCTTTGTATTCTTCTCTCGGTCTGTTTGTGAACTCTGATGGGTCAAGAAGCCAGTCTGGGCTTGGCCCTCCTTTGATTGAATAGGGCCTTAGTCTTCCAAACATTTTCATTTTGTTACTATCGACCAAGGTTAGTTATTGTATGCTGAAGTCTTGGTTTTGGTTCAGCATTGGTTCAAATATAATAATTTGTCTATATGGAAGATGCTTAAGTTCTGAGATCTCGGCTACACTATTCAACTTTCTACTCATTTTTAAGATGCAGAGGATTGCCTGTGATAGACAGACAGACAGACAGACAGACAGACAGACAGACAGACAGACAGACAGACAGACAGACAGACAGACAGACAGACAGACATTGTTTAGGCAGATTTTACAGTCATTGTTTAGGCTTTTTCCTGCCTTCAGTAGTTTGATCTCCTGTCCGTAACTCTGTTGTTGTGTTACTTTAATCCAGTACTTTTCTGCATCGAACAGTACGTCAGCAGTCAGTTCACCTTGCATCTTTATGCTTGTACGAGCATTGGCTATGAATCTCTTTATCCAGGCGGTGACTCTGAACACTCTTTTCAGTTTGCTGTACCTTTCAAGCTCCAACACAGGTTCAGTGCTGTCTGTGCTGTTTGCTGTGAGTTGTAGTAACCTGGCAACTGGACTTGAGTTCTATATTCACCTCATCCGGAACCTTGTTATCATCAGTCTCTTCGGACTGATTGGGTGAAGTCAGAATTCTGGGTCCATTCCACCATAGCTCGCTCTGTGTCAAGTTTCGAACAGTTTGTCCTCTGGTAGGGAGGTCAGCTGGATTAGTTTTCCCTTCAATATGTGACCATGACTCTGGATTGGTCAAGGACTGGATCTCCGTAACTCTGTTCGCAACAAACTGTTTCCATTTCTGAGCTGAGCTGCAAATCCAATGCAGCATGATCATTGAGTCTGTCCACATTTTGATCTGTTTTTCTTCCATTTTCAGTGTGGTCATCAAGTTGTTTGCTAGTCTCGCTCCAATCACAGCTCCCATGAGCTCCAGGCGTGGCAGCGTCATTTTCTTAAGTGGGGCTACCCTGGACTTGGATGCGACTAGACTTGTTGTTTCCCGGTCTTGTGACTCACCTTGCAAGTAAGCTACTGCACTGTAAGCCCTTTCACTTGCATCACAGAACATGTGTAGTTTCAGGGTGTGGTTATTCTGTGGCCGCATGTCTGTTCTGTACCACCTTGGTATGGTGAGCTGGTGTAACTGGGCTAGTTCTGAACACCACTGTTGCCATTCTCGTGTCAGATCAGGTGGTAATTCTTCGTCCCAGCTGAGTCCCCTCTCCCACATTTCCTGGAACATGCACTTGATCCTGATGGTGAAGGGAGTTAAGAAACCAAGAGGGTCAAAGATACGTGCAGACGACTGCAGAACACTTCTCTTTGTGTTTTCCTTTTGCTTTAGAATGCTCAGTAGCGGCCTGAGGTCAAACACAAAGTCATCCGTTTCCGGCCTCCATACTAAACCTAAAACCTTCAGCACTAATCCTTGTGTTTGTAACATCAACGGGTGGTCAGTTGTCGTACTCTCCTCCCATTTTGTTTTCAATTCAGGAGAATTGGTCATCCATTTGCAGAGGATTCATGCCTTCAATCGACAGCATTCGCTATGCAGTTGTTGTCACAAGGTAAGCCTCTTCAACATTGCGTGAACTTGCAATGAAGTCATCTACGTAGAGTGACTCTCAGTATCTCTACAACTTCTGGTTGTTCTGTTTCATATTGTTTCAGGTGCTTCCTGATTGTAGCTGCCAGCTCCAAATACCACTCTTTTCATCCTCAGCACACGCAGCTCCTCTTCATTTTCTCCCCTTGGTGGGCCAGTGAGCCATAGAAATCTCACTGCGTCTCTGTCTCTCTCTGCTAGGGATATCTGCAGGAAAGCTTTCTTGATGTCTGCCATGAATGTGATCTCATGTAGTATGAACTTTGTCAGAATGCTGAGCAGATCCGGATTCAGGTTCGGTCCTGTGAGTAGACAGTCATTGAGAGATGGACAGCCATCTTCATGGGACGAGGCATCAAACACCACTCTCAGTTTTGTTGTCACCTTATCTTCTCGGAGTACTGCATGGTGAGGTAAGTAGTATTTTACGTTGTCTGCACTTGATGCGTTGTCCTTGGGCACGTCCTCTGCCATATCTTGTTGTAAGTAGTCTTCTACTACTTCATTGTATCTGCTGTACATCGTCACATCCTTCTTCAGTCTTTTCTTCAGACCTTCAAACCGTTTCTTGGCGATTCTATAGTTGTCTTGGAGTTCTGGCATTTCTCGTTTCCATGGCAACTCCACATGGTATCGCCCATCTTTGAAGGTGGTTGTTTCCTCAAACCTTTGTAGAGCCTCGTTTTTCTCTGAGTTCTGTGTTTTCTCGCTTAGAATACCCAGAGACTCAAGCTCCCAGAATGCATGCAGTTGCTTGAAGACTAGTGTGTCTTCTTCAAGTGGGATGAACATGCAGGTTGCCTCGGCGACACTTGACATGGACACGGGTCCCTGCACCGACCATCCAAAGGTGCTCTCTAAAGCAACTAGCGTCTCCGTCAGTCGCTCCACTCTGCCTGATACTATCTGCCAGTAGTAGTCTGCTCCTATCAGGACAGAGAGTTCAGGATCATTCTCATCTCCTGGAAAGTCTGCGAGCTGCAGTCCCCTTTTACTGAGCTAATGCTGAATCCGTTCACCAGAAACCTTCATCACAGCTGTGCACACTTGTGGGGTTTCAATTGCCTCTATCTCTATTCTCTGCTGTTTGTCCCAGACATTCTCCAAGATAAACTTAAACATTAACTCTGTAACACATTAAAGTTACAACTCAGACAGACAGACAGATAGACATACAGAGAGACAGACAGACAGAGAGACAGAGAGACAGACAGACAGGAAAAAACGCACAAAAGCAGTTGGATCAGATGCTGAATTGATTCCTTTCCTTCTCTTTCTTACTAACAAAGCACAACCTCTGTTTTATTGTGCTTTGTTATGACTGTTGAGCACATTCTGTTTGATTGAATCTTGCCCTTGGAGAAATGTAGTGATCTTGATAGCATATTTTGCATACAGTTTTGAAGTCGGAAGTTTACATACACCTTAGCCAAATATATTTCAACTCAGTTTTCACAATTCCTGACATTTAATCCAAGTAAACAATCTCTGTCTTAGGTCAGTTAGGATCATCACTTTATTTTAAGAATGTGAAATGTCAGAATGATGGTAGAGAATGATTTATTTCAGCTTTTATTTCTTTCATCACATTCCCAGTGGGTCAGAAGTTTACAAACACTCAATTAGTATTTGGTAGCATTGCCTTTACATTTTTTAACTAGGGTCAAACGTTTCGGGTAGCTTCCACAAGCTTCCCTCAATAAGTTTTCATTCCTCCTGACAGAGCTGGTGTAACTGAGTCAGGTTTGTAGGCCTCCTTGCTCACACACGCTTTTTCAGTTCTGCCCACAAATTTTCTATAGGATTGAGGTCAGGGCTTGTGATGACCACTCCAAAACCTTGACTTTGTTGTCCTTAAGCCATTTTGCCACAACTTTGGAAGTATGTTTGTGGTCATTGTCCATTTGGAAGACCCATTTGCGACAAGCTTTAACTTCCTGACTGATGTCTTGAGATGTTGCTTCAATATATCCACTAAATTTCCCTTCCTCATGAGCCATCTATTTTGTGAAGTTCACCAGTTACCCCTGCAGGAAAGCACCCCCACAACATGATGCTGCCACCCCTGTCCTTCACGGTTGGGATGGTGTTCTTCGGCTTGCAAGCCTCGCCCTTTTTCCTCCAAACATATTGATGGTCATTATGGCCAAACAGTTCAATTTTTGTTTCATCAGACCAGAGGACATTTCTTCAAAAAGTATGATCTTTGTCCCCAGGTACAGTTGCAAAACGTAGTCTGGCTTTTTTATGGCGGTTTTGTAGCAGTGGCTTCTTCCTTGCTGATCGGCCTTTCAGGCTATGTCGATATAGAACTTGTTTTACTGTGGATATAGATACTTTTGTACCTGTTTCCTCCAGCATCTTCACATGGTCCTTTGCTGTTGTTCTGGGATTGATTTGCACTTATCGCACCAAAGTACGTTCATCTCTAGGAGACAGAACGCGTCTCCTTCCTGAGCGGTATGACATCTGCGTGGTCCAATGGTGTTTATACTTGCGTACTATTGTTTGTACAGATGAACGTGGTACCTTCAGGCATTTGGAAATTGCTCCCAACGATGAACCAGACTTGTGAAGGTCTACAATTTTTGTCTTGGCTGATTTCTTTTGATTTTCCCATGATGTCAAGCAAAGAGGCACTGAGTTTGAAGGTAGGCCTTGAAATACATCCACAAGTACACCTCCAATTGACTCAAATTATGTCAATTAGCCTATCAGAAGCTTCTAAAGCCATGACATCATTTTCTGGATTTTTTAAAGCTGTTTAAAGGCACAGTCAACTTAGTGTATGTAAACTTCTGACCCACTGGAATTGTGATACTGTGAATTATAAGTGAAATAATCTGTCTGTAAACAAAAATTACTTGTGTCATGCATAAAGTAGATGTCCTAACCGACTTGCCAAAACTATAGTTTTTTTTACAGTTTTTTCCAACTGCTTACACAAGTTTTCAAAACTGTCTCCTTTTTTTCAAAACTCTACACACAATTCCCAAAACTGCACACACAAAATGCTAAATGCCTCACATCTCCTTCAAAATGTAACACTGCATTCAAAATGCCATAAACACATGTCAGAATGAAGCATTTGCATCAAATGGCAAACACTGCTTTCAAAATACTACATTTTTGGATATACCATGTAAACACTGTTGTTCTAAATCTAAAGCTCTTTGGTCTTTCATAGGCTTTTATCTATATTTCAATACGATGTTCTACAGTGAAAGTAATCTGCTGAGAGGGGTAACAAGTACACTGTAAACACCAATGCAATGTAGAAACGGAAAACATTTATTAGGCCAAACATTACTGTTGTATACAGTATCATACAACAAAACCATAAACATATGTAAACCAAAAGTATATACTTTAGATTACAGTAAAGAACACAATTGTGTGTGTGTGGCGTCCCAAGGGGGCAGTACAGGAATTGGTAGGGGGGCTGAGTGTGGCCACGATACTTCATCCACATCACAAGATAGGTTTTCTCTTGCCAAACATCGAGGGAAGAATCTCCTAGCATGGCGTATCCAACCTTGGACAGAGGCAACCTCTATGTCCCCACATAGACCATATTTATAATTGCAGTCTCTTGTACATCTGTAAACAAGCGTCCTCGTCCTCCATGATGTCTTTGCCTTTCCACTCTGTACAGAATTCAAACACAGTATGTGTTCAGCATAGGAACTGTAAACAATGTACAACAACATGTAGTACAGCATGATAACCAACCTTATTCATTCAGTGCAGTGCAGTAAATGGATGGCTTGGAGTTAAATGTTTATGCAATACTATGAAGTCATACGTATTTTACAGTACATTACTGTAATGCTAAAATAATCATTAGATAGTTGCATTGCTGTTCTCATTTCTGAAGGTTCGAATTATGGACGCCACTGTAAATCGACTTAAATTGGTCAAACCGTGGTTGATCACATGATCAACATATTTTGCCCTAATCTCATTAGAGATGCCTCTCCTTCCTTCTCTTCTTTGCCCTCGTCCTCGTCCTCTTCCTCTCCCTCCTACTCCTCTTGCTCTCTGTCCATTGTTGGCATCCATTGTTCAAAACAGGTAATCTAACCTTTGACCTATTTATAGGCCTATACTACAGTAAAGCAGTGATTGGTTAGTGAACAGTTAAGCTATTAGTGTTTGCACATGTGAGAAGTGTGTGTGTATGACCTGGTGAATAAGTGTAGCATTTTGATTGGTTGTGTTTGGAAAAGGAAAGCAAGTCACTTCCTGTTCGATTTTTGTGTTTTAGGTAGATAATTGTGTGTAGTGTTTTTAAAAAAGTGTTTTATGCAGTTGACAACTGAGTCAAAGGCTGAGAAATAGCTTATGGTTTGGGATATTTGGTGTGTAGTTTTGCACTTTGAGTGAGAGGTTTCAAAAATCGTGTGACATGAAAATATTTTGTGTTTAAGCAGTTGGAAAAAACTGGGACAAGAAATTTGTGGATTGGTTGAAAAATGAATTTAAATTACTCCAACCTAAGTGTATGTAAACTTCTGACTCCAACTAGTTAGAGATGATGCGAATTTTCGCAGCTTTTTGTTAAAAATCTCGCAACATTTCAAAGTCCTGCTACTCATGCCAGGAATATAGTATATGCATATGATAAGTATGTGTGTATAGAAAACACTCTGAAGTCTCTAAAACTGGTTAAATCGTGTCTGTGGCTATAACATAACGTGTTTAGGAGTAAAAATCCCTTGAAAAACTGTTCACCAAAAACACAAAAAAAATATCAATCCGCCAGTCAATGTATTGTCTAAGCCTTAGGCGACAGAAAATAAATGAGGATACCCTGTAAACGCCTACAGCTTCCACACGATGTCGACAGTACTGGCATTTCCAGTCTGCTTTATCCTTGGTTAGATGACGTTTTGGCCCTTCCTGTTTTAGGCTCACCACAGGATGTTGTGAAATTGAAAACATGGACAATGTTTTCAAGACTTGCTGCTATCGAATACAGATCGCCCCGTGATCAATTTTATAGATTATTAACGTTTATTAATACCTAAAGTTGGTTTAGAAAAGTAGTTTGAAGTGATTTGTAAAAGTTTATAGGCAACTTTTGTAATTTTAAAAAGTGATTCCTGGATCAGACCGGTCTAAGGAAAACGACATTTTGGCTATACAATGACGAATTTAATTGGGAAAAAGACCCAATTGTGATGTTTATGGGATATATAGGAGTGCCAAGAAAGAAGCTCATCAAAGGTAATGAATGTTTTATATTTTATTTCTGCGTTTTGGGTAGCGCCGGCTGCCGCAAAATCTGTTGTTTTGTTGTAGGTCTGGTATTCTGGGGGGTGCATGCTATCATATAGTAGCTTCTCATGCTTTCGCCGAAAAGCATTTTTACAAATCTGACTTGGTGGCTAGATTCACAACGAGTGTAGCTTTAATTCAGTACCCTGTTTTAATGTAAGTTTGAGTTTTATCAAAAACTATAGGTGGAGCTCTAAAATTTCCGCTGATTTGGTCCCGCCACAGGAACACTCCTCCATAAGATAACTATATAGTTTTATGCTATTATGCTAAAATGCCTCTTTCCTTTGGCTTTTGACTGAATGTAATTTGTGATTGCATTACACATTTTATTAATACATAGCACCGTCTTCCTTCCCTCTTGCTCTTTCTCTCTCTTCCCTTCTCCACCGATTCCCCTTCTCAATCTCTTTCTCTCTCTTCCCTTCTCCAGCGATTCACTTCTCAATCTCTTTCTCTCTCTTCCCTTCTCCACCGATTCCCTTCTCAACCCCTTCACTTCTCAATCTCTCTCGTTCACCGCCTCCCTCCCTGGTGTCACATCTTCTCCTGCTCCTCCCTCCCGGCGTACGACGTCACCAGAATACAAACCACAGGTCCTGGGATTCATCATTCCTGAGGAGTCACTATCAGGACCGGCAGGGCGAGTGGGCACGATTCCTTCCATGGGCTGAGTACGCCCAGAACTCCCTATGTTACTACTCCACTGGGTTGACCCCCTTCCAGTGTGTTTTGGGTTTCCAGCCAGCCCTGGCCCCATGGACACCGGGCCAGACCTCGGCTCCTGTGGTAGATGAGTGGTTCTGGCGTGCGAAGGAGGTGTGGAGCAATGCGCACGTGAGACTCCAGACCACTGTGTTCCATCCTGAGGACTGTGTCTGGCTCTCTACCAGGAACCTCCCACTCCGCCTGCCCTGCAAGAAACTGTGTCCCTGTTTTGTGGAGCCCTTCAAGGTTTATTTTTTATTTTTATTTCACCTTTATTTAACCAGGTAGGCTAGTTGAGAACAAGTTCTCATTTGCAACTGCGACCAACTTCTCCGGAGGGTCAACGAGGTGACGTACAGGTTACAACTACCCAGTTACTATCGTATGTCTCCCTTCTCAAGCCGGTGGGTCCTGGTCCCCTTGCTAATACTGCCCACCCTTGTCCCCCACGACACACCTCCACCACCCTGGAGGGGGGTCCGACATACGCTGTCAGATCCCTACTGGACTCCCGACATCGTGGGGGTCAGCTCCAGTATCTGGTGGACTGGGAGGGGTATGGCCCAGAGGAGTGGTGGAGGACATTCTGGACCCCGACATTATCCGTGATTTCCACCTTTGCCACCCGGATCGACCCGTTCCTCATCGTCGTCCCTCTGCTCGTCGTCATCCTGCATCTGGAGCCACGAGTCAGAAGGGGGGTACTGTCACATCTTCTCCTGCTCCTCTAAAGAATGTCGCCAGAAAAGGAACCAACGTTCCTGGGATTCACCTCCTGTCTCCTCCACCCCAGCCTACCGCCACCCTAACACCTGAAGGGAAGTTGGTGTGTTTGAGGATGTGAGGGTTGCTTCTCATGCTCATGTTCTCCTCCTTTCTCTTCCTCCTTTTTCTCCCCCTATCCTTTCTAGAAAATCCTACCACCCTCTGGCATACTGCCCGTGGTTTGATTCTCCCTTTCTTGTTTGGGAGGCCAGCCTGCCTATAGTTTTCTCTAGGCCCTGCTAACTGTGTGGGGATTCTATGGAGTCTGTCTCCACTGCAGTTATGGAGCCCTCTCCTTGTGAACCATGAGAGGGCAAGGGCACAAACGAGTGAACTTGGTACGGGCAAGCATCTACAGGTTTCTTGAAGTGAGATGGGCATCTTTAAAATAGACAGCTTTTTTTGGAATTGACGTTCTGAATGCTTGGATGGGCCATGGAGATGTCTTGTGATGACTACGTACTCAAAGGGATCTTCGGAGAAGACACTCAAGGTGGTGTAGAAGTTGTGGTCTTGTATTTATAGCAGGTTTTAAAGCTAGTTGGGGTATCCCAGGCCTGCTGTTGCCTACTGGAGCTGCTGTCATATCATCAGTCTGGGAGTGAATGTGTCATGTCTGTCTGTAGCGGAGGAGAGGAGCCATAGCCGGTCCTGATGTATTTCTGTACAGCTCAGCTGGGAGATATTGTTGTTTCTGTGTTACTCACCACAACATCTCTGTCATGACAGTGCTGATAATAATCCCTGTCCCTCTTTCTATTTCTCTCACTCTGACATACCATGACTTCCTCTTAATCTATAAAAACTCTGTATCTCTCTCTCTCCCTCTCCCTCTCCCTCTCTCTCTCTCTCTGTCTCTCTCTCTCCCTCTCCCTCTCTCTCTCTCTCTCTCTCCCCCTCTCCCTCTCCCTCTCTCTCTCTCTCTCTCTCTCTCGAAGTACCCTATCTCTCTCTCTCTCTCTCGAAGTCCCCTATATCTCTCTCTCGAAGTCCCCTATCTCTCTCTCTCTCGAAGTCCCCTATCTCTCTCTCTCTCTCTCGAAGTCTCCTATCTCTCTCTCTCGAAGTCCCCTATCTCTCTCTCTCTCGAAGTCCCCTATCTCAATTCAATTCAATTCAATTCAAGGGCTTTATTGGCATGGGAAACATGTGTTAACATTGCCAAAGCAAGTGAGGTAGACAACATACAAAGTGAATATATAAAGTGAAAAACAACAAAAATTAACAGTAAACATTACACATACAACAGTTTCAAAACAGTAAAGACATTACAAATGTCATATTATATATATATATATATATATATATATATATATATATATATATATATATATATATATATATATATATATATATATATATATATATATATATATATATATATATATATATATATATATATATATATATATATATATATATATATATATATATATATATATATATATACAATGTACAAATAATTAAAGGACACAAGATAAAATAAATAAGCATAAATATGGGTTGTATTTACAATGGTGTTTGTTCTTCACTGGTTGCCCTTTTCTCGTGGCAACAGGTCACAAATCTTGCTGCTGTGATGGCACACTGTGGAATTTCACCCAGTAGGTATGGGAGTTTTTCAAAATTGGATATGTTTTCGAATTCTTTGTGGATCTCTCTCGAAGTCCCCCTCGAAGTCCCCTCTCTCGAAGTCCCCTATCTCTCTCTCTCGAAGTCCCCTATCTCTCTCTCTCGAAGTCCCCTATCTCCCTCTCTCGAAGTCCGCTATCTCTCTCTCTCGAAGTCTCCTATCTCTCTCTCTCGAAGTCCCCTATCTCTCTCTCTTTTTTCCTGTCTTTTTCCCCATCTATTTTTCTCTCTTCTTGTTCTCTCTCTTTCTCTCCCCACTTCATCTCCGTTCTTTCTTTCAATATAATGGAGCACTTTGAGAACACATAGTAAGGAGACTTACTGTTGGGGAAGCTCTGTGTGTGTGTGCGTGTGTGTGCCTGCGTGCAACATAGCATTTACAAAGGGCTCTACCCTGAGAAGGAGATACATCACTGCAGTGTAGAAGAGGAGAGAGAGGCAGAGGAGAGTTTGCAGCCAGCTAGCTAAAGAGAACAAATCTGGGATACCTATGTATTTATTTTAGGGGCAAATGTGTGCATCAGAGAACAGTGCCAGATCAAAGGCCTTATCCACAAATGAAGCTGTTAAAGTGTGTCGACAGCTGAGTCCTGAGGCAAAGTTCTCTCCCTCTCTCCCTCTCTCCCTCTCTCACTCTCTCTCTCACTCTCTCTCTCACTCTCTCACTCTCTCTCTCTCTCTCTCCCTCTCTCCCTCTCTCCCTCTCTCCCTCTCTCCCTCTCTCTCTCTCTCTCTCTCTCCAAGTTATTGTGATCGCCATTAAAACCTCACAGCTCAGAAAAGAGAATCACCATCTGAACGGCAAAAAAAACAAAAAAACAAGCCATAAGCCTTTGTACCGGCGTCCGTGATGAGATGAGTTCTGAATGTAACTGGGAGAGGATAACACAACTATAACTGAAGTCACTGGGATCCTCGTTTAGCTTCCTCTGCCTTAGTACATTCACTAATTAGTACTTTCAACACCAATGTATGATCTCATTATTGCTATTTCCCTTATGTAACACACACGCAAGTACTTGGGCACACACACACACACACATTGCACCGTTATTGCATGAAGAACACCAAGTTATGAATCACTGTGTTGTTTACTGTTAATAGAATTAGTATTGCAAATGTTTGTGGAATGTTGATATGATTACATGATTCTGTGAATGTTGTAGATTTTGTCTCCAAGTGCTAGTTCATGGTTTATGCAATTCTCCTATGTTAGCCTCCATGCATAAGCAATTATTTGAGCAATTCGATAATTATGTGATCCTTACCATCAATAATTTTCTAACACCGTTAATAGGTAGAAAGCGTAATGTGGAACTGTTATATTTATTATGTGTATAGTCTTCCCCCTCTCTGTAGCCTCCTTCTATGATTTAAGAACACATTCACAATGTGAAAACATAACACTGCAAAATAGATAAATATATTTTTCTCATAATTGTGCAGTATTTTTGTATAATAGATACAATTAAAACTTAGTAATTAGTACCCATGCACTGATATAGAGGGAGAGAGAGAGGAGGAGGGAAGAAGGGGTGAGGGTAGATAATTAGACTGAATTAAGCCATCTCTTTTAATCCATCCCCTGAAAGAGAGAAAGAAAGGCTGGGGTTTGGGGGGCAGGGGTTTGGGGGGCAGGGGTGAGGGCTCCACATTCACTGCTCTGCCCTTTACTCCTCAGCCAGGCTTTTATTTCTCTCTCTCTCTCTCTCTCTCTCTCTCTCTCTCTCTCTCTCTCTCTCTCTCTCTCTCTCTCTCTCTCTCTCTCTCTCTCTCTCTCTCTCTCTCTCTCTCTCTCTGTGTCTCTCTGTCGCTCTTTCTGTCGCTCTTTCTGTCGCTCTCTCTCGCTCTCTCTCTCCCTCACTCTCCCTCACTCTCCCTTCTTTTTACTCTGTCTGACACTCTCGCTGAATGTGTGGGAACTGGGAGGCATGGTGCTTTAAAGACAGAATGGATCAGCTTGTGTTTCTAAGGCTGTAGAAGTGTCTCATTGTCATGATGTCAGTGCATCTCAAGAAGGGTGACCTCTGGACCCTATGGATTCATAGGCACCCATCCCCCCCACACACACACACACATTTTTACAGGCCAGACTGCCATTGTCTGCCCACTAGGGGGTATCCAAGCCTTTAGCTATGGAATTCAAGACACTATAGCTTATACACTTATAGCATACACAACTTTGTTGTATTCTGCTGCGCCGTGCCATCTCTCTCTCTCTCTCTCTCTCTCTCTCTCTCTCTCTCTCTCTCTCTCTCTCTCATCTCCTCCTTTCTCTCCCTCCCTCTCTCTCTCTCTCTCTCTCTCTCTCTCTCTCTCTCTCTCTCTCTCTCTCTCTCTCTCCATCTCCTCCTTTCTCTCCCTCCCTCTCTCTCTCTCTCTCTCTCTCTCTCTCTCTCTCTCTCTCTCTCTCTCTCTCTCTCTCTCTCCCTCCATCTCCTCCTTTCTCTCCCTCTCTCTCCCTCTCTCTCTCTCTCTCTCTCTCTCTCTCTCTCTCTCTCTCTCTCTCTCTCTCTCTCTCTCTCTCTCTCTCTCTCTCTCTCTCTCTCTCTCTCTCTCTCTCTCTCTCTCTCTCCATCTCCTCCTTTCTCTCCCTCTCTTTCTCTCTCTCCCCTGTTTCACTCTCTCTCTCCTCTCTCTCTCACACTCTCTCACTCTCTCTCATCTCTTTCTCACACACAGATGCACTGGCTTCTTCGCCATCTCCGATGCTCGCTTTGTATGTCGGTATACCAGAATATAGCATGCACCGCCAGATGTCGCAAATACATCGTCGGAGGGTTTTGGTTTCAGTTAAAATAAGTCAAGGCACGTATGTGGGGGGTTGTGAGCAGACTGGAGCTCTGTGTGTGTGTGTATGTGGGGGGGGTCAGAACAGGTCACTAGATTGTCCCTCAGATTTCTGATATTTTATGTATAAGCGAGAGCTAGAGTGAAGGGATAAGCATGTCCATGACAGAGGCATCTCGCTGCCACAATCCGCCACCTCAGCACACAGAAAAAATAGAGTGGAGTCAACGATGACAAGGCCTGCCTCATCCAGAGGGGGTCAGAAACTGAGAACTTACAGGATCTGGAGAGGAACAGGAATAGGACAGACAGAGAAATCATTCCAAATCAACAATACTAATCACTGTGTGCTCTTTCATACACACACACACACACACACACACACACACACACACACACACACACACACACACACACACACACACACACACACACACACACACACACACACACACATGTATACAACCCCCACCCCACATGGGTTGCAGTGGTTCGAGTGTTGGGACAGTAACCAAAAGGTTTCTGGAACGAATCCCCGAGCTGACAAGGTAAACATCTGTTCTTCTGCCCCTGAACAAGGCAGTTAACCCACTGTTCCTAGGCTGTCATTGTAAATAGGAATTTGTTCTTAACTGACTTGCCAAGTTAAACAAATAAAAAAATAAGTAGGCTATAGCTACACACACATAAATATATTCTCCCAGAGAAATGACTAAGAGAATTGTGCCGCGTGTGAAAGCTCTTTGTTTGCAGTTGAAGGGGGGAAAAACGCAGTCTGCCTGCGTGTTCGTCCTCAGATCCGGCTGTGCTAGAGCAGTAGATTCCCTAGAGGGCAGCTATCCCAACAACACACCCTCGCTCCTTCAGGGGGAAAAGTTTACTGCCAGATGCTTTTGTAGTGAGACTCAAAAGAGTTGCGGCAGTCAGCATTAAAGACTCAGATCTAAGCAGACTCCTCCAACAGAAATACCTACAGTCGAGTGGGGGGGGGGACTGAGGCGATTGAGACATTAAAGAAGGACACTAAATGCTCACTTTATGTCGGCTTTGTAGCACGACGGCGACAGCAAAAACAAAACTTCAACCATAATCTCAACGTTCATTGTTTATGTTTGTTTTTCTTCATCCTTGACGCCGTAAAGACTGATTCAACATTCACCCAGGGTGGTTACCAGGGCAAATGTGGTGTCTCCATGGTGGCTGGGCTGTGCTGTTGTTGTGTGTGAGAGCCTGAGGGCCTTGGGTGCTGGCTGGGCTTGGGCTTCATCAGATCATGGCGTAGGGCTGACGTTGACGTGACGTTGACGTGGCGGTGGCGTGGCGTTGGCGTGGCGTGCATCTCTAAGCTCCTCCTCGTGTCCATGTATCCCCACATAGCACAGAGGTGGATTGTCCTGCCGTCGTGTTCTCGACCAGGACAAATCAATTATTCAACACGCAACCTCATTTCAATTTGAATGTCCCTGTTCAAGTAACCTTTTAGCCACTTGTATTATTCTGTCTAGACCTGGAGCTTATGGCTTTGTTTCAGCCTGTTATCAGAGTTGCATTGTACTGAGATATATGTTGGGTTCTGAGCTAATGTGTGTGTGTGTGTGTGTGTGTGTGTGTGTGTGTGTGTGTGTGTGTGTGTGTGTGTGTGTGTGTGTGTGTGTGTGTGTGTGTGTGTGTGTGTGTGTGTGTGTGTGTGTGTGTGTGTGTGTGTGTGTGTGTGTGTGTGTGTGTGTGTGTGTGTGTGTGTGTGTGTGTGTGTGTGTGTGTGTGTAGCCTATGTTTTTAGGTCAGTGTTTCCAATTAGATGTGTACCTTTTTATTCCCAGTTAGCCTGCTTCTTCTCACCCACAAATAAAGGCCGAGCAGGGGTGAGGGGTCCATGCCTGATAACTCGTTGTCCAAATCGGTGCACTAACACGATGTCATAAGATGATAAGGTCATCAAGTGTGTCAGCACAGCGATCCGGACGTTATCTATGGTGACTATTGCTAACACCAAGCTAAACTGCATTGTTCAACATTGCACTCTCTCTCATGTTGTGTTCTCTTTCCTTTCTTACTTATGTACCTCATCAAGTGAAGAGAGTGTAGAGAAAGAGAGGGAGAAACAGCACTGTCAATAAAAGGAACATCGGCAAACTGCTCTGTACAGAAAACAGCCTTAACCCCTTCCCCAAACTGTCTCTCCACTCCCATCCAATCAGGATCCCAGCTGCCTTTATCAGGGGCACTACAAACGCACAAAGCCAGAGGGGATGTCACAACAAACAAAACAAGTCCAAGTAACCACTCGAAATGTAATCAGGCTGCATTGATTGAGCTCTGAATGGAGAGCACCTTCAGTGTGTCTCTCTCTCCTCTGAGGAGGCCTTAACTGGGGCCACAGACAGCCAGGGGCCTTCAGCATCTTTTTTTCATCTTCAGCATTCATCTTTCTATTCTTTCCTCTCTTTTACACCTTCATCGTCCCAAGAAAGACAATCATCACACATAAAGGATTTTGAGGGATGGCATCGTGTTTGGTTATTTATCAGTCAATGTATTCTCTTTCTAGTTGACCACGCCTGAGCTGCATTTGGACAAGGTAATGGGTTTACATGTCTCAAAATTGGCAATGCAATTAAGGCTAAACTTTGGAGAGGGAGCGAGTCATAGACTGATGCTGCTACTTACTATTCTTAAAACGTCTTATGGCTGGGGGCAGTATTGAGTAGCTTGGATGAACAAGGTGCCCAGAGTAATCTGCCTTCCATTAGTAGATGTGGATGGAAAACACTCTGAAGTTTCTAAAACTGTTTGAATGATGTCTGTGAGTATAACAGAACTCATATGGCAGGCAAAAACCTGATAGAAAATCCAACCAGGAAGTGGGAAATCTGAGGTTTGTAGTTTTTCAAGTCATTGCCTATCGAATATACAGTATCTATGGGGTCATATTGCACTTCCTAAGGCTTCCACTAGATGTCTACAGTCGTTAGAACCTTGTTTGAGGCTTCTACTGTGAAGGAGGGGGGAATGAGCGCTGATTGAGTCAAGGGTCTGCCAGAGTGGCATGAGCTGATCACGCGCGCGAGAGCGATCTGGGTTCCATTGCAATTCTGAAGACAAAGGAATTCTCCGGTTGGAACATTATTGAAGATTTATGATAAAAACATCCGAAAGGTTGATTCTATACATCATTTGACATGTTTCTACGAACTGTAATATAACTTTTTGAACTTTCGTCTGAACTTTCGCCTGGACTTTCCCATGCCTCGTGAGTTTGGATTTGTCTACTAAGCGCGCTAACAAAAGGAGGTATTTGGACATAAATTATGGACTTCATCGAACAAAACAAACATTTTTGGGGAACTGGGATTCCTGGGAGTGCATTCTGATGAAGATCATCAAAGGTAAGTGAATATTTGTAATGCTATTTCTGACTTCTGTTGACTCTGCAACATGGCGGGTATCTGTTTGATTTGTTTTATTGTCTGAGCGCTGTACTCAGATTATTGCATGGTGTGCTTTTTCCATAAGAAAAAATTGAAATCTGACACAGAGGTTGCATTAAGGAGCTGTGGTTCTAAAATTCCAGGCATAACAGTTGTATCTTTTATCAATGTTTATTATGAGTATTTCTGTAAACTGATGTGGCTCTCTGCAAAATCACCGGATAATTTTAATTATTAGATTTCTGTTGTTTGAATTTGGCGCCCTGCAATTTCACTGGCTGTTGTCATATCGATACCAGTAGCGGGATTTCAGCCATAAGAAGTTTTAAACCTGAGATAAGGTTATATTCAAGAGATGTCTGACAGCTCTTCACAGTGTTCAGAGGGTTAAGGAACATGTGCAAACACAAAGTCAGATGTGAGTGAGTGGTTTTTCATTACATTATGTTATGGAAAGGTAATTCTCTGTTCTGTATAAAGACCACATCTCTCCTTTAGTGATGTAACCATATTACGTCCCATGGGAATCTGTGACATTTGATATGAAATTATTTAATCTATAATGTGTGGTTTCATCTAATGTTCTGTACAGTTCAACAGGGCCTGCTTATTACTTTATAATAATACTCTGGCATTATAGAGTGGCTGTATTGATCTTGGAAGTAAAACCATTTATTGTAGAGGTAAATGTTATTATTTTAATATTAAAGCCTTGCTAATTTAATAGAGTTTAACATGGTTCATGCTTTAAGCCAGAGGGGTCTTTTCCCACTGCCTTACAACTCACCTCACAATGACAGACGGACGGACGGACAGACGGACGGGCGGACGGACAGACGGACGGACAGACGGGCGGGCGGGCGGACAGACGGACAGACGGACGGACGGACGGACAGACAGACAGACTGATTCTCCAGCAGTGTTTCTAGCGTCAGACATAATATTGTCTAAAAGTATAAATTCTATAAACAAATATATATTCATAAAGATATCAATTATTTCCATATGAACCAATTAAAGATGTCCCATGTTAGACACTTGGTCAGAGTGAAAACAAATCACAACCAAATCACTATTATTCCTGCATTTATATCACGTTGTATAAATGATTGGAGACAGGCACAGAAACAAACACGTATACAAAAACACAGGGATGTAACCCAAACAAAAGAGCGAGGTTAAACCTCAAATAAATACATGGGACGAGACCCATAATAACAATACACGGGATGAGACCCGTAATAACAATACACGGGATGAGACCCGTAAAAACAATACATGGGACGAGACCCATAATAACAATACACGGGATGAGACCCGTAATAACAATACACGGGATGAGACCCGTAAAAACAATACATGGGACGAGACCCGTAAAAACAAGTCCACAACAAAACACGGGACGAGACCTGTAATAACGAGTACGCAATACACACAGCACAAAAGCACAGGTACTCACAAGACCAACGGGCATGGGAACAATAACCGATGAGACAATGGTGAACAGAGGGCACATATGGTTGAAGTCGAAAGTTTACATACACCTTAGCCAAATATATTTAAACTCAGTTTTCACAATTCCTGACATTTAATCCAAGTTAAAATCCCCTGTCTTAGGTCAGTTAGGATCACTACTTTATTTTAAGAGGATGGTCTCTCAACAAAAAACATTCCGGTTGGTTTTTCTTTGAATGTTCTCCTACTATATCTATTGTGTTATATTCTCTGACATTATTTTAACATTTCTACAAACTTCAAAGTGTTTACTTTGGGCACGTCATTCAGGCAGGAAGTGGAGAACACTCCAGATCAGTTTATGTCATGGGAAAGAGCAGGTGTTTCTAATGTTTTGTTCACTCAGTGTATATGATACATGATGAACGTTATACATGACGCTATACGTTATACAGTATTTGTCATTATTTGGGTTGTCAGTGGTGTCGGAGTGTGTTCCTGTGTTGTGTAGGAGTGTAGGAGTGTGTTCCTGTGTGGTATAGCAGTGTGTTCCTGTGTGGTGTAGCAGTGTGTTCCTGTGTGGTGTAGCAGTGTGTTCCTGTGTGGTGTAGCAGTGTGTTCCTGTGTGGTGTAGCAGTGTGTTCCTGTGTGGTGTAGCAGTGTGTTCCTGTGTGGTATAGCAGTGTGTTCCTGTGTGGTGTAGCAGTGTGTTCCTGTGTGGTGTAGCAGTGTGTTCCTGTGTGGTGTAGCAGTGTGTTCTTGTGTGGTATAGCAGTGTGTTCCTGTGTGGTGTAGCAGTGTGTTCCTGTGTGGTGTAGCAGTGTGTTCCTGTGTGGTGTAGCAGTGTGTTCCTGTGTGGTATAGCAGTGTGTTCCTGTGTGGTGTAGCAGTGTGTTCCTGTGTGGTATAGCAGTGTGTTCCTGTGTGGTGTAGCAGTGTGTTCCTGTGTGGTATAGCAGTGTGTTCCTGTGTGGTGTAGCAGTGTGTTCCTGTGTGGTGTAGCAGTGTGTTCCTGTGTGGTGTAGCAGTGTGTTCCTGTGTGGTGTAGCAGTGTGTTCTTGTGTGGTATAGCAGTGTGTTCCTGTGTGGTGTAGCAGTGTGTTCCTGTGTGGTGTAGCAGTGTGTTCCTGTGTGGTGTAGCAGTGTGTTCTTGTGTGGTATAGCAGTGTGTTCCTGTGTGGTGTAGCAGTGTGTTCCTGTGTGGTGTAGCAGTGTGTTCTTGTGTGGTATAGCAGTGTGTTCCTGTGTGGTATAGCAGTGTGTTCCTGTGTGGTGTAGCAGTGTGTTCCTGTGTGGTGTAGCAGTGTGTTCCTGTGTGGTGTAGCAGTGTGTTCCTGTGTGGTGTAGCAGTGTGTTCCTGTGTGGTATAGCAGTGTGTTCCTGTGTGGTGTAGCAGTGTGTTCCTGTGTGGTGTAGCAGTGTGTTCTTGTGTGGTATAGCAGTGTGTTCCTGTGTGGTATAGCAGTGTGTTCCTGTGTGGTATAGCAGTGTGTTCCTGTGTGGTGTAGCAGTGTGTTCCTGTGTGGTGTAGCAGTGTGTTCCTGTGTGGTATAGCAGTGTGTTCCTGTGTGGTGTAGCAGTGTGTTCCTGTGTGGTATAGCAGTGTGTTCCTGTGTGGTATAGCAGTGTGTTCCTGTGTGGTGTAGCAGTGTGTTCCTGTGTGGTGTAGCAGTGTGTTCCTGTGTGGTGTAGCAGTGTGTTCCTGTGTGGTGTAGCAGTGTGTTCCTGTGTGGTGTAGCAGTGTGTTCCTGTGTGGTGTAGCAGTGTGTTCCTGTGTGGTGTAGCAGTGTGTTCCTGTGTGGTGTAGCAGTGTGTTCCTGTGTGGTGTAGCAGTGTGTTCCTGTGTGGTATAGCAGTGTGTTCCTGTGTGGTGTAGCTGTGTTCCTGTGTGTTGTAGCAGTGTGTTTCTGTGTGGTGTAGGATCATGTTTCTGTGTGGTGCAGGAGTGTGTTTCTGTGTGGTGTAGGACTGTGTTTCTGTGTGGTGTAGGACACTGTTTTCCTGTGTGGTGTTGGGAAATGTCCCTGTGCTGTAGGAGTGTGTTCCTGTGTGGTGCAGGAGTGTGTTCCTGTGTGGTGCAGGAGTGTGTTCCTGTGTGGTGTAGGACTGTGTTTCTGTGTGGTGTAGGACTGTGTTTCTGTGTGGTGTAGGACTGTGTTTCTGTGTGGTGTTGGATAATGTTTCTGTGTGGTGCAGGACACTGTTTTCCTGTGTGGTGTTGGGAAACGTTCCTGTGGTGTCGGAGAATGCTCCTGTGTGGTGTAGGAGTGTGTTCCTGTGTGGTGTACTGAATGATGTCCCATTCATAGACAGACCAAAATCCCACTAATTTACCATGCCTGGATTTTGGTACATCTGAAAGGGTTTACAACACCTCCCAGCCCCCCAGCCCTTCCAATTTGCCAGTTACCCACTGGTATAAGTGGTAAATAGGGGTCTGTTTCATAGGGTGTCATACAAACATTGCCTTATATTTTTTAAAGGTAACAGGCCATATCTTCTGTCTGTTAATTTATATGAGTGTGTCCTTGTGTGTTTCAGGGCTTTTCTCTCTCAGTACCTTTCCCAGATCTACTTCTCCCAGGTGCTGTAGATTCATATTTCATCGATACAAATTATTATTGTTTAGGGGGTAGATCAGCTTTAATATTGCAGATATATTATGGCTTCCATAAATGTAATTGTCTGCATTATTTTCAATCCCCCATGTATAAATCCCCCATGTATAAATCCCCCATGTATAAATCCCCCATGTATAAATCCCCCATGTATAAATCCCCCATGTATACATCCCCCATGTATAAATCCCCCATTTGTGTAAATTTATTAAATAAATGAAGTTTGCACACACCTACTCATTTCAAGGTTTTTCTTTATTTTTACTTTGTTCTACATTTTAGAATGTAGAATAATAGTGAAGACATTACAACTATGAAATAACACATATGGAATCATGTAGTAAAGTGTTAAACAAATCAAAATATATTTGAGATTCTTCAAATTAGCCACACTTTGCCTTGGTGACAGCTTTGCACACTCTTGGCATTCCCTCTGTGCAGTCAGACTGAAATAGAGGTGCTGGTGTCAGAGATTGAGTAAAACTAAAAGGTTTTATTTGGCTCGCTCAGTTGTGGTTGGACCAGTAAAAATGTAAACATAGCTACAAAGAGAAGACCATTAGGGCAATTCAAGTGTCTTTAGGAATGGCAAATATACTTCAAATGAGTAGGCAACACTCAGCAATAAGCCATCCATCCTCAACAGCTCCATCCTGTCGGCATATAGGCCAACATTGCTGTTCTGCGGAGAATGAACGGGTCACCTTGCCACCACATTCAGCAGCTTATTTGGTCCATTCATTTATTTGGCCCATCACATCACCTATCACCTGCACATTGAGAGTGGATGCCTTTTCTGTTCACATAGTTGAACTCATTTTGGGATGGTGCTTTGATAGCAATGTGGGTGCTGTGTATTGATCCGTTCATATTTGACAACCCATTAATGGCAAATAAACCACTCTTGACTTCAACCTGTTGTGCGATGGTGTATGGAAATTGTATGATACTGTTCCTTTTGCTGAATGATTGTCCCACCGAAGGCTTTTCATCCTCCAGCTGAAAAGTGCCCATTTGCGAAACAGAATTCCTATAACACTGGTTTAGGGAGATTATATCTAAATGACCCAATCTGTACTTTCTGCAAAGAAGTCCCACCTGTCTCTAAAAACCCACTCTCTGTGAACTGCAGCGTGTGCCAAATCTTCCCACAGAGCAAGATCAGCCATCTCTCATTCCATTTCCCTTTATCTCAGTCTCTTATACTATGTCAACAATGGTTTCACTTTCAAATGTGCCTCTGATTTACCAAATGACTGTACTTTATGTGGATTATTATTGTAACAAATGCACTGGTAAAGTTATGATATAGCCTGTCAAGATATGTTGCATGAAATCACAATGGAAACACAATGAAATCTAAACATGATTTAATTATTATTCTCACAATTTCAACTTTTTTCAACATATATTTTCCCCGTTCTACGCTTGACGAGCAGTTCCCTTATTCCACCACTTGGCACTGTGCGTACGCATGCTCATGGCTCTGCGTACATGTATGCACACTCTCAAGAAAATGTTCATACTGATAAATCACACACTTTGCATGGAAATGATCCCACGTGTGATTGAGAAATGAGGCCCCTGAAGTGTTGTATGTGCAGAGAGCACCTGTGTACTATGTCATCGTTGATATTCACATGTCTTGATCTTGCTTTATTGTAGGATACAGTAGAGGAAAGAGCTTCTCACCGTAACTCACAATGGTTTATTTATTACGTTCCATGGCTATGCCTGTTTACGGGGAGCATCCAGACAATCTCTCCTTCCTCCTGATTTGAGAAAATAAAGACTGGTGTAAGAAACACAGAACATTGAATAATGCAGATGTTCCAATTACTCTTGGAGTGAGAAACGGACATTTCAGTGACATGACACTTAAAATTCAGCCGCGTTGAGCTTCAATAAATGTTTGATCCATATATTTAAGGGAGGTTGTCAGCATTAATTACTGCATATTAAACGTTGCCCTTTTAGCTCTCTTGATGCTCCTACAAGGTGGACTGGAGAGAAGAGGAAGGAGAGTAATCTAATGCCAATGACAGCCATGGCATCATAGGTGGTGCATTTATAATGTCTCTAGCTACACCTGTAACTGTGTAGCAGCCATGTTGGGGTCAATTCACATTTTCAATTTAGTTAATTTGGGAGGTGTAATGAATATTGAAATGGTTAAATGTGAGCTGAACTATGTGTCAGTTGCATTGCAGCAATTGAGCTCCACTTTGACAGTTTCATCTAGACAGTGGTTTTCTGCTTATTCCACTTGTTATGGGACAGTACAGTACGCATCGGTCCGTCGTCTTGCCTGGTCTTACATGGAGGTGTCTGAGGCTGCCGTCACAACTGTGTGTGTGTGTGTGTGTGTGTGTGTGTGTGTGTGTGTGTGTGTGTGTGTGTGTGTGTGTGTGTGTGTGTGTGTGTGTGTGTGTGTGTGTGTGTGTGTGTGTGTGTGTGTGTGTGTGTGTGTGTGTGTATTATCCTTTTCCTACTCAGCCTTAAGATCACACCATCTTTCAGCTGAATTCAATCAGTTTGGGGAGACTTTCCCCACTTTTACAAATAGACATATTTTTTCAAGAGGATCCCTGGACTCTCAGTTGTTTCCATGGCAACAGACCCATTTGTCTGCTGCATAAGAAAGAGAGAGAGAGGGAGAGAGAGAGAGAGAGAGAGACGGATCTAGTCGTCAAAATACAGACAGACATAGGTGTGAGAACAGACAGACAGGCAGACAGACAGACATGTTGTATATGAGGCGTGGTAGGCCTTCTGGTGTGAGCCAGCTGATCAGCTCCATGAACATAGAGACGCTAGCAGAGCAGGCAGGGTTAAAGAGGGTCCCATTCACTCAGAGCACACGGCCCCTGCCCCCTCCCCACTACCCTCTCATTAGAATCAAGGGGAAAGTGTGTGTATTTGTATGTGCGCGTGTTTGTGTATGCGTAAGTGTGAGTGTGTGTGTTTGTGTGTGTGATTGGATTTGAACACCCTGTCAAAGCCGTTACTAAGAAAGTGAAGGCTATTGAGGAACTCCCCCACCTTGTAGATATGAAGCTGTCAGACAGAGAATAGCAGCATTCATTGAATGACACTTATTTTCTCCCACTTTACATGAGAGCAGCGAACAAAACAGGCAGGAGAGCAGCTGAGGAAGA
>NC_068434.1:16245690-16333190 GCF_023373465.1 Oncorhynchus keta | reverse complement strand
TGTAAATTCTGAAACCTACTTTAAGGTAACAGCGCTCACTGTTGAACCTGGTGGCCGGTTTCCACGTCATCTCCCAACGTCCTCAGACATGGATGGACTTCGAATACTGATTTTTGTGTTACGGGTGAACTGGCTGGCATTCATGTGTGTGTTCTATATGCAGCGTGTGATTATCTTGTGATGAACACACTCATTGGAAAGATACACCAAAGCATAATGCATCTCTATCTCCAAACAGGCAGGAAATAGATTTTGTGTTCAGCAAATCCTTTCATGTAACCGTGACAGTCGACTCGGTTCCCACAAAAATAAGCATTTGCTGTTCACGGTCATCCTTCCATGATACCATGATGAAGAGTTTAACGCTCTGGAACAGGTCAGCACATCCATACGCAGTCTTAACTGGCTAGCTCACCTAGATCTCCAGCAGAGAGTGAGAATAATTATCACAAATGAAGAGTGACATGTCTGTGAATAGAACATATGTCTGTACTGGTCGGGAGCCTCTGTTATAGGAGTCCATGATGTGATGCCGATGGTGCTGAACGGAGCCATTTGAGAGGCTGATGTGCTTTATCTGGGCCTGGTTCTGACTGTCATCTCTGCCCAGGGAATGAATGTAATTGAGAGTCAATTCTAATCTGCATGTACGAGGATGAGGGGAGTGGAGATGATGAGGAGATGAGAGGAGGGGAGAGGAGATGACGAAAAGAGGACATGCCTGAGGAGAGGAGAGGAGAGGAGAGGAAAGGAGAGGAGAGGATGTGTGCATGTGTGCCTGCATACATAATAGTTCAGGATATGATCAAGAACACCAACGTACACTACATGACCAAAAGTAGTTAATTTTTTTAAACCTTATTTTACTAGGTAAGTTGACTGAGACCCAGAGTATGTGAGCGGAGCTGGAGCGGAGCGAGGAACACAGTGTGCCCAATTTGACTGGAACGTGGAGTGAGTTTCCCAAGGCTGGAGCATTGGCCTTCTCTTCCCATTGCAACTTAGCTCCAGTTGGCTCACTTCACCAGCTCAGGGTGCGCCCCGTCCCAGCATGCATTGGTAATCTACTTGTGTGCTGCTATAGCCCCTTGCTTTAGCTACTGTCATGGAGTTCACTAAATATTTTCATAAAGACACTGAAAAGACACACAGGTGCTAAATCAAGGTGACTTACAAAGATGAGGACCAAGAGCAAGAGAGAGAGTGTGGTGATGTAGTGTCCACAACTAAAGAATCATTGTGGAATCTGAAAAGACACGTATCCCTAAAGCATGATGGTGTACTTTCTACCTGCACATGCTAACAGAAAGAAATGAGGTGGGTAGATATAACTAAGTGTGTCATTATAGCAAAGTACTTATAAACAACTTGATCTTAAGTTAATTTTTGTTCTGTTATCTATAGAATAATTGATTTTGGGTCAATAGGTCTGGTATATTCCCACGCTCAAGGAGCTTTCCATTGTTATTGGGTTATTTATGTTATATAGGACTACCTATGGAAAATGAAACAAAACAACTCTGCATCTATGCCCAGCCTGGGAAGAGTGGCAAAAGGGGTGTTTAGCATCCCCAGTGGCTCTGCAGGTGTCGAGAGGATATTCTCCCTGGCTGGCCTGCTCTCCAGGGCACCATCGACTGAGCCTGAAGCCACAGACTAGCCAAACGTGTATTTCTAAAAATGTGTTCCAAAAATGAGAATTCAATGGCACTAACAAGTCATTTTTTGTAAAGTAAATCACAGTAAATCATAGCCTACATAGGCAATTTATAGATTACAATACATCGAAACACACTCGTAAATGCATCACAATGTATTTCTTTGTAGGCTATAGCCTTGAAATAATTGAAAAAATATAGCCTAAACAATTCATTTTCATTCCTTCTTGGGCTCCCTGTCTGGCTCCTGACCTATTTAGAGTGTTTATGTGCTGTTTCATATGACATGTAACCTAGATGAAATGATGTGTGCTTCTTAACCTCACCTTTTCATGTTGTTTATTAAAATACTTTTCATTCAAATCCATATGGTTTGGTTGCAAAACTTCAAAATCAAATGGTAGGACGAGGTATTCACAAAAAATAGATGGTGTGGTTAAATTGTGATTTGAATAAATGGAGCAGCATTCTTTTTTCTTCTGTGAGCACAGAGCAGTTGGAAAGGACATGGAACGGTGCGCAATCACTCAACTCCGCTGAGAACACATTCTCATTTACAGCAACAACCTGGGGAACAGTTCCATGGGAGAGGTATGAGCCAATTGGAAGCTGGAGATGATTAGGTGGCCATGATGGTATGAAGGCCAGATTGGGAATTTAGCCAGGACACCAGGGTTAACACCCCCACCCCTACAATAAGTGCCATGGGATCTTTAGAGACCACCTAGAGTCAAGACACCCTTTTAACATCTGAAAGACGACACCCTACACAGGGAAATGTCCCCAATCTCTGCCCTGGGGCATTGGGATCTTTTTATTTTAGACAAGAGGAAACAGTACCTCCTACTGGCCCTCCAACATCAAGTTCAGCAGCATCTGGTCTCCCATCCAGGGACTGACCAGGACCAACCGTGCTTAGTTTCAGAGACAAGCCAGCAGTGGTATGCAGGGTGGTACACCTTCTCACAAAAAGTCTCATTCCATAATCAGGGGCATTAATATGGAGTTGGTCCCTCCTTTGCTGTAATGACAGCATCCACACTTCTGGGAAGGCTTTCCACTAGATGTTGGAACATTGCTGCGGGGACTTGCTTCCTTTCAGCCACAAGAGCATTAGGGGCACTGGTGTTGGACGATTAGACCTGACTTGTAGTTGGCGTTCCAATTAATTCCAAAGGTGTTTGATGGGATTGAGGTCAGGGCTCTGTGCAGGCCAGTCAAGTTCTTCCACACCAATCCTGTCAAACCATTTCTATATGGACCCTGGTTTGTGCACGGGGTATTTTCATGCTTAAACAGGAAAGGTCCTTTCCCAAACTAATGCCACAAAGTTGGAAGCACAGAATTGTCTAGAATGTCATTGTATGCTGTAGCATTAAGATTTCCCTTCACTGGAAGGGAGGAGTTGGTGTGTGCGGTGCGTGGAGATGTTGGTGTGGGAGGGGCTTGGAGGAGTTGGTGTGGGCGGTGCATGGTAAAGTTGGCGTTGGCTGGGCTTAGAGGAGTTGGTGTCCGTGGAAAAGTTGGCGTTGCCTGGGCTTGGAGGACTTGGCATGGGCGGGGCGTGGAGATGTTGGTGTGGGCGGGGCTTGGAGGAGTGGTGTGCGTGGAAATGTTGGCTTTTCCTGGGCTTGGAGGACTTGGCATGGGCGGGGCGTGGAGATGTTGGTGTGGGCGGTGCTTGGAGGAGTTGGTGTGCGTGGAAAAGTTGGCTTTGCCTGGGCTTGGAGGAGTTGGCATGGGTGGGGCGTGGAGATGTTGGCATGGGCGGGGTTTGGAGGATGCGCAAGCACTTTTCTTGTGCTCTAGCTCTTAGTGACGGAGCGGGCAGAACTCTGGCTGGCTGGTGTCCCTCCAGGTTACTGCATGCTGGGACGTTTTTGGATCCGTGTGCAATTTGCAATGTGAAATCAGATGCCACTGGTTTCAGGAGACAAGGGAAGCGAAATGAAGATGAAATGCAGCCCTGCCAGTGAAAACGCTCATATCTTTTGTTGCTACATACGTGCAAACACCACGTCATCTGACGAAGAAGAAGAGAGAGAGAGATAAAGACAGGTGGAGGTGGCATGATAAATATTCAAGTCTAGATGACTCAAGTGGAATTGATAGATGCTAAGAAAGGGTGCAGGTGTGCATGCACTCGTTGGGTGCATGAGTATGTGTGACAGACAGATAGAGAATCAGTATAAGTGGAGACTTCAGGTACCCTGGAGTTACTACAGGAACTCCTGACTATCCTCAAGGAACCATTACTAGTCAATGGTTCATATTTGCACCTTTGATTCATTGAGGGGTCCTTAGAGGAACCTTTAATGGTTCAATGTAGCAACAGGTTCCTGGAGGAACCCTGGAGTGGAGGGTTTTAAGACAGATACTTTCACATTGTAGTCATTTAGCAGACACTCTTATCCAGAGCACCTTACAGTAGTGAGTGCATACATTTCATTTCTCCATACTGGTCCCTTGTGAGAATTGAACCCAAAACCCTGGCGTTGCAAGTGCCATGCTCGACCAACGGAACCACGCGGGACGATGTTGCAGGAGCAAATTACAGACACCCGTAAGAGTAAATATAATTCCTGTTCATAATTTATTTTGTATTGTCGTCACATGTTAAGGTTGAACACTGACAGCTGTGTAGCTTCAGTGAGGCTGATAGAGGTGTATTTTATTTATTTATTTATTTTATTTCACCTTTATTTAACCAGGTAGGCAAGTTGAGAACAAGTTCTCATTTACAATTGCGGCCTGGCCAAGATAAAGCAAAGCAGTTCGACAGATACAACGACACAGAGTTACACATGGAGTAAAACAAACATACAGTCAATAATACAGTATAAACAAGTCTATATACAATGTGAGCAAATGAGGTGAGAAGGGAGGTAAAGGCAAAAAAGGCCATGGTGGCAAAGTAAATACAATATAGCAAGTAAAACACTGGAATGGTAGTTTTGCAATGGAAGAATGTGCAAAGTAGAAATAAAAATAATGGGGTGCAAAGGAGCAAAATAAATAAATTAATTAAATACAGTTGGGAAAGAGGTAGTTGATTGGGCTAAATTATAGGTGGGCTATGTACAGGTGCAGTAATCTGTGAGCTGCTCTGACAGTTGGTGCTTAAAGCTAGTGAGGGAGATAAGTGTTTCCAGTTTCAGAGATTTTTGTATTTCGTTCCAGTCATTGGCAGCAGAGAACTGGAAGGAGAGGCGGCCAAAGAAAGAATTGGTTTTGGGGGTGACTTGAGAGATATACCTGCTGGAGCGTGTGCTACAGGTGGGAGATGCTATGGTGACCAGCGAGCTGAGATAAGGGGGGACTTTACCTAGCAGGGTCTTGTAGATGACATGGAGCCAGTGGGTTTGGCGACGAGTATGAAGCGAGGGCCAGCCAACGAGAGCGTACAGGTCGCAATGGTGGGTAGTATATGGGGCTTTGGTGACAAAACAGATTGCACTGTGATAGACTGCATCCAATTTGTTGAGTAGGGTATTGGAGGCTATTTTGTAAATTGCATCGCCAAAGTCGAGGATTGGTAGGATGGTCAGTTTTACAAGGGTATGTTTGGCAGCATGAGTGAAGGATGCTTTGTTGCGAAATAGGAAGCCAGTTCTAGATTTAACTTTGGATTGGAGATGTTTGATATGGTCTGGAAGGAGAGAGTTACTCAAGAGCCTATGCAAATTACAAAGTTGAAATAGTTACCATTTTATTACTATATATAATCAGTAATAATAATATTATTCATATTCCATTAGAATATGTAATATGTTTTAATATTCAAGGACAGTTTACATGCAAGAATGAACAAGAATGACATGCCTCGAGGGGCTTTTCAGAGGGATTCCTCAAGAAACCCTTTTGAACTGGAAAGGTTCTGCAGGTGTGGCAAACCAAAAAGGTTCTTCCAGGCACCTTTACATCTTGAAGGAGGTTCATGGTCAATTCGGAATCTGCATTGTCCATGCAGCATCTACGGTGAAGTCATACATACTTCTCTTCACGGAACAGCGCAGAGCTGTTGTGAAGGAAGTTGTGAAGGAAGTGTGTTTGCGTTTATACAGGACCTCCTGTCCTCTGCATATCAATGCAAACCTATACAGAGCCCTCCGCATTGCTACACAAATTTGAGAGATGCACGGCGATGCGGTACGGAACTCAATTTGGCCTCTGCATGCCTCCGGGGGCACTGCAATTGCGTCACACCATCCATACGGCGCTTCCGTTCACATTTTCGGATCAGGCATAAATTGGCTCTGAGAATGGCTGAGGGAGAAACAATGAGACAAGCGAGACAGAGAGACAGAGAGACAAGTGAGACAGAGCAGGATAGAGAGGAGATGATTTTGATTAAGAAGGCCTGGCAGAGGGAGGGAGTGGAGCTCCTCCTGGCTTGCACCCATTCCCCTGTACCCAGCAGGTGAATGGGTACAACAGCAGGGTAGCCTAGTGGTTAGAGTGTTGGACTAGTAACCAAAAGATTGCAAGTTTTAATCCCTGATCTGAAAAGGTACAAATCTGTCGTTCTGCCCCAGAACAAGGCAGTTAACCCACTGTTCCTAGGCTGTCATTGAAAATAAAAATGAGTTCTTAACTTACTTGCCTAGTTAAATAAAGTTAAAGGAAATGTCAGGCTTATTGAGGTTGTATGTGGGTATGGTTAAAGTGACTATGTATATATGATGAACAGAGAGTTGCAGTAGTGTATGAAGAGGGGGGTGCACACAATGCTAATAGTCTGTGTAACCATTTGGTTACATGTCAGGAGTCTTATGGCCTGGGGGTAAAAACTGTTCAGAACCCTTTTGGTCCAAGACTGTTGACCTGTTTAAAGGTTGCCTTCTGCGGGTCCGGACGAGACATCCGGCTCTTCTTCCTCTGTGTCGCTTCCTTTTGAGAATAATTGGGATGTCTGCCCTGTGGGGTGTTTGGAGAATATCGTGTGAGTCCTGCTTGCTGCTGTTGTTGTTGAAGAAGAAATATCTGTCTATTCCAAAGTGAGTGATCACTGTCCTGATATCCAGAAGCTCTTTGTCTAGTCCGAGGTGAGTGATCACTGTCCTGATATCCAGAAACTCTTTGTCTAGTCCGAGGTGAGTGATCACTGTCCTGATATCCAGAAGCTCTTTGTCTAATCCGAGGTGAGTGATCACTGTCCTGATATCCAAAAGCTCTTTGTCTAATCCGAGGTGAGTGATCACTGTCCTGATATCCAGAAGCTCGTTGTCTATTCCAAAGTGTGTGATCATTGTCCTGATATCCAGAAGCTCGTTGTCTATTCCAAAGTGAGTGATCATTGTCCTGATATCTAGAAGCTCTTCATCTAATCCGAGGTGAGTGATCACTGTCCTGATATCCAGAAACTCTTTGTCTAATCCGAGGTGAGTGATCACTGTCCTGATATCCATAAATTCTTTGTCTAATCCGAGGTGAGTGATCACTGTCCTGATATCCATAAATTCTTTGTCTAATCCGAGGTGAGTGATCGCTGTCCTGATATCTAGAAGCTATTTTCTGCCGTAAAATACGGTTGCAGAAACATTATGTACAAAATAATTTACAAATATTGTGAAAAAAATACATCATAGCACAATTGGTTAGGAGACTGTAAAACGGTGGCCATCTCCTCCAGCCATTTTAGCTCCCGTCCTGCTCCCTCTCCTCTCTCTATACCTCCCTCTAGCTCCCTCTCCTCTCTCTATACCTCCCTCTAGCTCCCTCTCCTCCCTCTCCTCCCTCTATACCTCCCTCTAGCTCCCTCTCCTCTCTCTATACCTCCCTCTAGCTCCCTCTCCTCTCGCTATACCTCCCTCTAGCTACCTCTCCTCTCTCTATACCTCTCTCTAGCACCCTCTCCTCTCTCTATACCTCCCTCTAGCTCCCTCTCCTCTCGCTATACCTCCCTCTAGCTCCCTCTCCTCTCTCTATACCTCCCTCTAGCTCCCTCTCCTCCCTCTATACCTCCCTCGAGCTCGCTCTCTCCTCTCTCTATACCTCCCTCTAGCTCCCTCTCCTCTCTCTATACCTCCCTCTAGCTCCCTCTCCTCTCTCTATACACCCCTCTAGCTCCCTCTCCTCTCTTTATACCTCCCTCTAGCTCCCTCTCCTTTCTCTATACCTCCCTCTAGCTCCCTCTCCTCTCTCTATACCTCTATCTAGCTCCCTCTCCTCTCAATTAAATTAAATTAAATTCAAGGGGCTTTATTGGCATGGGAAACGCTTTGGCAATGAAACGTCATTGCCAAAGCAAGTGAGGTAGATAACATGCAAAAGTGAAATAAACAATAAATATTAACAGTAAACATTACACATACAGAAGTTTCAAAACAACCCTAACCCTAACCCTATATATACAGTGTTGTAACAATGTACAAATGGTTAAAGTACACAAGGGAAAATAAATAAGCATAAATATGGGTTGTATTTACAATGATGTTTGTTCTTCACTGGTTGCCCTTTTCTTGTGGCAACAGGTCACAAATCTTGCTGCTGTGATGCCACACTGTGGAATTTCACCCAGTATATATGGGAGTTTATCAAAATTGGATTTGTTTTCGAATTCTTTGTGGATCTGTGTAATCTGAGGGAAATATGTCTGTCACGCCTTGGTCTTAGTATTTTGTGTTTTCTTTAATTATTTGGTCAGGCCAGGGTGTGACATGGGTTTGTTTTGTTGTATTTCGTATTGGGGTTTTGTGGTTATTGGGATTGCGGCTGAGTAGGGGTGTTGTATGGGCTTGGCTGCCTGAGGCGGTTCTCAATCAGAGTCAGGTGATTCTCGTTGTCTCTGATTGGGAACCGTATTTAGGTAGCCTGGGTTTCGCTTTGTATTTCGTGGGTGATTGTTCCTGTCTCTGTGTAGTGTTCACCAGATAGGCTGTAATAGGTTTCACGTTCCGTTTGTTGTTTTTGTATTTATTAGTTATTTCATGTATCGTTCCGTTTTTCTTCATTAAAGACATGAGTAACCACCACGTTGCATTTCGGTCCGACTCTCTTTCTACAAACGAAGAACGCCGTTACAATGTCTCTCTAATATGGTCATACATTGGGCAGGAGGTTCGGAAGTGCAGCTCAGTTTCCACCTCATTTTGTGGGCAGTGAGCACATCTCTCTATACCTCCCTCTAGCTCCCTCTCCTCTCTCTATACCTCCCTCTAGCTCACTCTCCTCCCTCTCCTCCCTCTATACCTCCCTCTAGCTCCCTCTCCTCCCTCTCCTCCCTCTATACCTCCCTCTAGCTCCCTCTCCTCTCTCTATACCTCCCTCTAGCTCCCTCTTCTCCCTCTATACCTCCCTGTTGCTCCTTCACTACCTCTGATTATATTCTCTCCCTCTCTCTCTCTCTCTGAATACTGATGCCATGAACCCTCTCAACAGTTATCAACCCTTTTATACATAATTTATACAATGTATAGTATCTCAGACAACAGTGTACTGTGTTGTTCTCTGTGGTGCTGGGAAGTGTGAGGTATGTAGCCTCCATACATGTCGGCCTCCCATCCTTCGTCCTGAGCTCTGGGAATATTCCACACAGACGCTTCCTCTCACACTCAGTACCGCATTGAGATTCAGAAGCTGAGCCTGACTTCAAGCATCACAGTAATTATTTCACATCGCTACGAGGAACACTGGTCCTGGTGGAATATATTACCACCACTCTAACCAGATGAATCTCCCAGCACATACAGTACAACCTCCTGGCTGTGTGTGTGTTTGTGTTTGTGTGTGTGTTTGTGTCTGTGTGCGTGTGTGCGTGTGTGTGTGCGGGGGTGTGCGGGGGTGTGTGTTGTGTGTGTGTGTGTGTGTGTGTGTGTGTGTGTGTGTGTGTGTGTGTGTGTGTGTGTGTGTGTGTGTGTGTGTGTGTGTGTGTGTGTGTGTGTGTGTGTGTGTGTGTGTGTGTGTGTGTGTGTGTGTGTGTGTGTGTGTGTGTGTGTGTGTGCGTGTGTGCGGGGGTGTGTGTGCCTGCCCTGGGTGTTACTTTTTCTAACTATTTGTGTGAAAAAGGATTTTTTTTTTTTTTTACATCGCGAAGCAAGGTCAGGCCATACACTGAGCGTACGAAACATGAGGAACACGTTCCTAAAATTGAGTTGCAATCCATTTTACACTTAGATCAGCCACAATTTGTCAGGGCATGGACTCTATAAGGTGGCGAAAGCATTCCAGTCCAGTTGGCTGGATGTCCTTTGGATGGTGGACCATTCTTGATACACACAAGAAACTGCTGAACATGGAAAACCCAGCAGCGTTGCAGTTCTTGACACACTCCAACCGATGCGCCTGGCACCTACTACCATATACCATTCTAAGGCACAAATGTCTTGTCTTGTCCATTCACCCTCTGAAGAGCACTCATACACAATCCATGTCTCAATGCTTAAAACTCCTTCTCTAACCTGTCTCCTCCCCTTCATCTCCACTGACTGAAGTGTAGCAGCTGACATCTATAGGGATCGTATCTTTCACCTGGATTCACCTGGTCAGTCGGTGTCATGGAAAGAGCAGGTTTTGTACATCTCAGGTAGCCTGTGTGTGCATTATGCTCAAGTACTGCAACAATGTCACTGTGGTGTTCCACACACACACACACACACCAATTACAGTGCTATGGTATAGCCCTCTGTATCAGGGGCTAAAGTGCTGGATGGGCACTACTGCCTGCCTCCTAGCCAAAGAGAGAGATCCAGAGAGAGAGAGAGAGATCCAGTTAACATATGTTAACATTGTCAAAGCAAGTGACGTAGATAATAAACAAAAGAGATCCAGAGAGAGAGAAAGATCCAGAATCAGCTTTGGAAATATGTACATTGTTATGTCATGCCAATAAAGCAAATTGAATTGAATTGAATTGAAAGAGATCCAGAGAGAGAGAGCGATCCAGGGAGAGAGAGGGTGGGAGAGAGATCCAGAGACAAAGAGAGCGAGAGAGAGGGAGAGAGAAAGAGAGAGATCCAGAGAAAGAGAGAGAGAGAGAAAGAGAGAGATCCAGAGAAAGAGAGAGAGAGAGAGAGAGATCCAGAGAAAGAGAGAGAGAGAGACATCCAGAGAAAGAGAGAGAGAGAGATCCAGAGAAAGACAGAGAGGGAGAGAGAAAGAGAGAGATCCAGAGAAAGAGAGAAAGGGAGAGAGAAAGAGAGAGATCCAGAGAAAGATAGAGAGGGAGAGAGAAAGAGAGAGATCCAGATAAAAACAGAGAGGGAGAGAGAAAGAGAGAGATCCAGAGAAAAACAGAGAGGAAGAGAGAAAGAGAGAGATCCAGAGAAAGATAGAGAGGGAGAGAGAAAGAGAGAGATCCAGAGAAAAACAGAGGTAGAGAAAGAGAGAGATCCAGTGAAAGAGAGAAAGGGAGAGAGAAAGAGAGAGATCCAGAGAAAGATAGAGAGAGAGAGAGATCCAGATAAAAACAGAGAGGGAGAGAGAAAGAGAGAGATCCAGAGAAAAACAGAGAGGGAGAGAGAAAGAGAGAGATCCAGAGAAAGATAGAGAGGGAGAGAGAAAGAGAGAGATCCAGAGAAAAACAGAGAGGGAGAGAGAAAGAGAGAGAGATGACATTTGAAAATACTTTATTATTTTAGAACTGTGAGTATAATGTTTACTGTTCATTTTGTGTTTATTATCTACCTCACTTGCTTTGGCAATGTTAACACGTTTCCCATGCCAATAAAGCCCCTTGAATTGAATTGAATTGATCCAGAGAGAGAGAGAGGGAGAAAGAGAGACAGAGAGCTCCTCTCCCAGCTCCTCTCCTGTCTTCTCATCTCCTCTTCCTCACCTCTCTTCTCTTCTCCTACCACCTTCCTTTACCCCACACCTGAACCCACCTAGCTACAACACACTACAGTAGCCCTCAGCTTCACCCCACCTAGCAACAACACACTACAGCAGCCCTCAGCTTCACCCCACCTAGCAACAACACACTACAGCAGACCTCAGCTTCACCCCATCTAGCTACAACACACTACAGTAGCCCTCAGCTTCACCCCACCTAGCAACAACACACTACAGCAGACCTCAGCTTCACCCCACCTAGCTACAACACACTACAGCAGCCCTCAGCTTCACCCCACCTAGCAACAACACACTCCAGCAGACCTCAGCTTCACCCCACCTAGCTACAACACACTACAGCAGCCCTCAGCTTCACCCCACCTAGCAACAACACACTACAGCAGACCTCAGCTTCACCCCACCTAGCTACAACACACTACAGCAGCCCTCAGCTTCACCCCACCTAGCAACAACACACTACAGTAGACCTCAGCTTCACCCCACCTAGCTACAACACACTACAGCAGCCCTCAGCTTCACCCCACCTAGCAACAACACACTCCAGCAGACCTCAGCTTCACCCCACCTAGCAACAACACACTACAGCAGACCTCAGCTTCACCCCACCTAGCAACAACACACTACAGCAGACCTCAGCTTCACCCCACCTAGCTACAACACACTACAGCAGCCCTCAGCTTCACCCCACCTAGCAACAACACACTACAGCAGCCCTCAGCTTCACCCCGCCTAGCAACAACACACTACAGCAGCCCTCAGCTTCACCCCACCTAGCTACAACACACTACAGCAGCAGGCTGGGAAAGAGAGAGAGCCTCTCGTTATGCACACGGTGTCTGCACGTTGTACCGCATGCGCTGCATCTGTTAGATTCCCCACCCCCTCCTCCCTTCTCCGTTCTTTAAAAAATATTTTATTCATTGCTTAGCAGGTGATGAAAAATGTATGCCCTGAGTCTGGCATTGAAATAAATGCGAAATGAAAACAGAAGCAGTTTATACTGACAGTCGGAATATCTCTATGTGAATCAAGTTTGCGCTGTGCAAATCAGGGAGACATTGACAAGGGAGGCATTGGTTCACTGTGATGTAAATGATGCTGCTCAGTGGCAGATTAGTGGGTTTTGTCTCTGGTCGGTCCTCCTGTCATCAAGGTTCGAAATGTGGGCATTTTCTTGGGCAACCGCCACTAACACACACACAGTCACACACAGTCACACACACACAGTCACACACACACACACACACACACACACACACACACACACACACACACACACACACACACACACACACACACACACACACACACACACACACACACACACACACACACACACACACACACACACACACACACGCACACACACACACACACACACACACACACACGCTGCTTGTGGGCAGTATGTTATTATGGAGGTTGTGTGACAAGGGCTATTTGTTGTTTCTGTTATACAAGCTGTGTGTTATCTCAGGATGCTGTGTGGTATCTCAGGAGGCTGTGTGTTATCTCAGGAGGCTGTGTGTTATCTCAGGAGGCTGTGTGGTATCTCAGGAGGCTGTGTGTTATCTCAGGAGGCTGTGTGTTGTCTCAGGAGGCTGTGTGTTATCTCAGGAGGCTGTGTGTTATCTCAGGAGGCTGTGTGGTATCTCAGGAGGCTGTGTGTTATCTCAGGAGGCTGTGTGTTATCTCAGGAGGCTGTGTGGTATCTCAGGAGGCTGTGTGTTATCTCCGGAGGCTGTGTGTTATCTCAGGAGGCTGTGTGTTATCTCAGGAGGCTGTGTGTTATCTCAGGAGGCTGTGTGTTATCTCAGGAGGCTGTGTTGTATCTCAGGAGGCTGTGTGGTATCTCAGGAGGCTGTGTGTTATCTCAGGAGGCTGTGTGTTATCTCAGGAGGCTGTGTGTTATCTCAGGAGGCTGTGTGGTATCTCAGGAGGCTGTGTGTTATCTCAGGAGGCTGTGTGTTATCTCAGGAGGCTGTGTGTTATCTCAGGAGGCTGTGTGGTATCTCAGGAGGCTGTGTGGTATCTCAGGAGGCTGTGTGGCATCTCAGGAGGCTGTGTGTTATCTCAGGAGGCTGTGTTTTATATCAGGAGGCTGTGTGTTATCTCAGGAGGCTGTGTGTTATCTCAGGAGGCTGTGTGTTATCTCAGGAGGCTGTGTGTTATCTCAGGAGGCTGTGTGGTATCTCAGGAGGCTGTGTGGTATCTCAGGAGGCTGTGTGTTATCTCAGGAGGCTGTGTGTTATCTCAGGAGGCTGTGTGTCAGGAGGCTGTGTGTTATCTCAGGAGGCTGTGTGTCAGGAGGCTGTGTGGTATCTCAGGAGGCTGTGTGTTATCTCAGGAGGCTGTTTGTTATCTCAGGAGGCTGTGTGTTATCTCAGGAGGCTGTGTGTCAGGAGGCTGTGTGTTATCTCAGGAGGCTGTGTGTCAGGAGGCTGTGTGGTATCTCAGGAGGCTGTGTGTTATCTCAGGAGGCTGTGTGTTATCTCAGGAGGCTGTGTTTTATCTCAGGAGGCTGTGTGTTATCTCAGGAGGCTGTGTGGTATCTCAGGAGGCTGTGTGGTATCTCAGGAGGCTGTGTGTTATCTCAGGAGGCTGTGTGTTATCTCAGGAGGCTGTGTGTTATCTCAGGAGGCTGTGTGTCAGGAGGCTGTGTGGTATCTCAGGAGGCTGTGTGTTATCTCAGGAGGCTGTGTGTTATCTCAGGAGGCTGTGTGTCAGGAGGCTGTGTGGTATCTCAGGAGGTTGTGTGTTATCTCAGGAGGCTGTGTGTTATCTCAGGAGGCTGTGTGTTATCTCAGGAGGCTGTGTGTTATTTTTTTATATATATTTTTTTAAATTTCACCTTTATTTAACCAGATAGGCTAGTTGAGAACAAGTTCTCATTTGCGACTGCGACCTGGCCAAGATAAAGCATAGCAGTGTGAACAGCCAACACAGAGTTACACATGGAGTAAACAATTAACAAGTCAATAACACAGTAGAAAAAAAGGGGAGTCTATATACATTGTGTGCAAAAGGCATGAGGAGGTAGGCGAATAATTACAATTTTGCAGATTAACACTGGAGTGATAAATTATCAGATGGTCATGTACAGGTAGAGATATTGGTGTGCAAAAGAGCAGAAAAGTAAATCAATAAAAACAGTATGGGGATGAGGTAGGTGAAAATGGGTGGGCTATTTACCAATAGACTATGTACAGCTGCAGCGATCGGTTAGCTGCTCAGATAGCAGATGTTTGAAGTTGGTGAGGGAGATAAAAGTCTCCAACTTCGTTCCAGTCACAGGCAGCAGAGAACTGGAACGAAAGGTGGCCAAATGAGGTGTTGGCTTTAGGGATGATCAGTGAGATACACCTGCTGGAGCGCGTGCTACGGATGGGTGTTGCCATCGTGACCAGTGAACTGAGATAAGGCGGAGCTTTACCTAGCATGGACTTGTAGATGACCTGGAGCCAGTGGGTCTGGCGACGAATATGTAGCGAGGGCCAGCCAACTAGAGCATACAAGTTGCAGTGGTGGGTGGTATAAGGTGCTTTAGTGACAAAACGGATGGCACTGTGATAAACTGCATCCAGTTTGCTGAGTAGAGTGTTGGAAGCAATTTTGTAGATGACATCGCCGAAGTCGAGGATCGGTAGGATAGTCAATTTTACGAGGGTAAGTTTGGCGGCGTGAGTGAAGGAGGCTTTGTTGCGGAATAGAAAGCCGACTCTTGATTTGATTTTCGATTGGAGATGTTTGACATGAGTCTGGAAGGAGAGTTTACAGTCTAGCCAGACACCTAGGTACTTATAGATGTCCACATATTCAAGGTCGGAACCATGCAGGGTGGTGATGCTGGTCAGGCGTGCGGGTGCAGGCAGCGAATGGTTGAAAAGCATGCATTTGGTTTTACTAGCGTTTAAGAGCTGTGTGTTATCGCAGGAGGTTGTGTGTTATCTCAGGAGGCTGTGTGTTATCTCAGGAGGTTGTGTGTTATCTCAGGAGGTTGTGTGTTATCTCAGGAGGCTGTGTGTGTTATCTCAGGAGGCTGTGTGTTATCTCAGGAGGCTGTGTGTTATCTCAGGAGGCTGTGTGTCAGGAGGTTGTGTGTTATCTCAGGAGGTTGTGTGTTATCTCAGGAAGCTGTGTGTTAGCTCAGGAGGCTGTGTGTTATCTCAGGAGGCTGTGTGTTATCTCAGGAGGCTGTGTGTTATCTCAGGAGGCTGTGTGTTATCTCAGGAGGCTGTGTGTTATCTCAGGAGGCTGTGTGTTATCTCAGGAGGCTGTGTGTTATCTCAGGAGGCTGTGTGTTATCTCAGGAGGCTGTGTGTTATCTCAGGAGGCTGTGTGTGCAGGTATTGGTACTGTGGAGCCACACACACACACACACACACACACACACACACACACACACACACACACACACACACACACACACACACACACACACACACACACACACACACACACACACACACACATACAGCTTAGCCCTTCGGGCTGTAGGAGAGACTCCCCCTCTATGGAAGTGACACACAGAGGCTAACTCCACCTTGCAGCTCTGTTAGATGCTGCTTTTGATTTTCTAGACCCACCCCCCACTGCTCCCTCCCTCCGTCCCTTTTGGGGTTCTGCATCTTAATAAACCTGACCAAGCAGCCTGCAGAGAAAGAGTTAGCAGAATGACCTCAATCGAACTTGCTAAAATAAAATAATTTCAACTGTTTGTTTGTGTGTGTGTGTGTGTGTGTGTGTGTGTGTGTGTGTGTGTGTGTGTGTGTGTGTGTGTGTGTGTGTGTGTGTGTGTGTGTGTGTTTTGTGTGTTTGTGTGTGTGTGTGTGTGTGTGTGTGTGTGTGTGTGTGTGTGTGTGTGTGTGTGTGTGTGTGTGTGTGTGTGTACTTAGTTAAGAGAAAGTGAGCAGAGCAGAAGCATCCTGTCAGCTGTAATGATGTCATGTAGCCTGTGCGGAGAGCAGACGCCTGGCCTGGGCAATGGATCTAACTACTGATCTGATGCACTAAGATAGCCTGAAGGGAAGAGGGAGGGAAGGAGGAAGAGAGAGAGAGAGATCTGGGAAACTGACCTTATTGGCCAAAATATTATGGAGCATGCTACAGTATGTTTGTGTAAAGTTGTTGGTGTGTGTAGTTGCTATGTGTACATAAATCTCTGTTTCAGTGTGCCTGTGTGTGTGCGTGCATGTATATATATGTATATATGTGCGTGCGTGCGTGTGTGTGTGTGTGTGTGTGTGTGTGTGTGTGTGTGTGTGTGTGTGTGTGTGTGTGTGTGTGTGTGTGTGTGTGTGTGTGTGTGTGTGTGTGTGTGTGTGTGTGTGTGTGTGTGTGTGTGTGGTAACCACTCTTTGCCTTGATGACAGCTTTGCACAATCATTCTCTCAAACCAGCACCACAAGGTGATTTCCTGGAATGCATTTCAATTAACAGGTCTGCCTTTTAAAAGTGAATTTGAAGAATTTATTTCCTTCTTAATGTATTTGAGCCAATCATTTGTGTTGTAACAAGGTGGTGGTGGTATACAGATATACAGATTATGGCATGAACAGCTCAAATAAGCAAAGAGAAACGACCTTCACTACTTTATGACATGAAGGTCAGTCAATCCGGAAAATTTGAAGAACTTTGAAAGTGCAGTCACAAGAACCATCAAGTGCTATGATGATACTGGGTCTCATGAGGACCGCCACCGGAAAAGAAGACCCAGAGTTACCTTTGCTGCAGAGGAGAAGTTCATTAGAGTGACCTGCACCTCAGATTGCAGCCCAAATAAACATAAAAGACACATCTCATCATCAACTGTTCAGAGGAAACTGCGTGAATCAGGCCTTCATGGTCAAATTCCTGCAAAGAAACCACTACTACTAATAAGAAGAGACTTGCTTGGGCCAAGAAACACAAGCTATGGACATTAGACAGGTGGAAATCTGTCCTTTGTTCTGATGAGTACAAATTTGAGATTTTTGGTTACAACTTCTGTGAGACACAGAGTAAATTAATGGATGATCTCTGCATGTGTGGTTCCCACCGTGAAGCATGGAGGTGTGATGGTGTGCCGGTGCTTTGCTGGTGACGCTGTCTGTGATTTATTTAGAATTCAAGGCACATTGCCAGCATGGCTACTACAGCATTTTGCAGCAATATGCCATCCCATCTAGTTTGCGCTTAGTGGGACTATCATTTGTTTTTCAACAGGACAACATCCTTGAGCAAGGAGGGTGATGCATCAGATGACCTGGCCTCCACTATATCACCAGACCTCAACCCAATTAGAATGGTTTGGGATGAGTTGGACCGCAGAGTGACGGAAAAGCAGCCAACAAGTGCTCAGCATGTGTGGGAACTGCTTCAAGACTTTTGGAAAAGCATTCCTCATGAAGCTGGTTGAGAGAATTACAAGAGTGTGCAAAGCTGTCATCAAGGCAAAGGGTGGCTACTTTGAAGAATCTCAAATATAGAATATATTTTGATTTGTTTAACTTTTTGGTTGCTACATGATTCCATATGTGTTATTTCATAGTTTTGATGTCTTCACTATTGTCTTCACTATTATTCTACAATGTAGAAAATAGTACAAATAAAGAAAAACCTACTCAATTGTTTGTGAATAATGAAAATGTAAACAAACACTGTATATCCTCAAACATGGTTAAAACTTCACGTAACAAAAATGTAGAAAAACCCTTGAATGAGTAGGTGTGTCCAGACTTTTGACTGGTACTGTGTATACAGTAGATTAGTGATCAAAACAAAGAGCCCTGGTCTTATCACATCCCAGTGTTTTTGATCTGTACTCAGGGTTTGATTGAAGCAGCCCTGTTCCCTAGGGGGCTCAGTATCAAGGCCCCCTATTTTTACTACATTACAAGGGGAGGGGAGTGGACCCATTGCATCCCAGCCCCCCGCGCCAGTCTGTGGCAGAGCAGTGTTGTGTGGTGAGGATGGTTCGCCCGGCAATTAAATAAAGATATCTAATTGTCTGATCCATATTAGGGTCAGCAGCTGGGAAGAGAAGAAAAGCTTGCCGAGGCTTGCCTCGCACAGTTGCTGAACCAAATTAAGTTATTAATGGACTTATTGCTAGAGTGGAGCCTCACTGGGATTCTGAACCTGCCACACTGAATAAAATAAAACCACTGCTTTACATTTTCATTATACCAGACCGTGTTTTAAATTGCAAATGGAACCCTCAGAACCCACCGCTAACACCTCCCGCCAGCTTAGTTACACACACACACACACACACTCACGCATACGCACACACTCTCCCTCTCTCTCTCTCTCTCTCTCTCTCTCTCTCTCTCTCTCTCTCTCTCTCTCTCTCTCTCTCTCTCTCTCTCCCTCCCTCTCTTTGACGCTCTCGTTCTCTGACTCTCTTATCTCCTGTGGCCTCCCTGTATGGACACTATTGAGCAGCCAGTTTAGTTACACAAACACACACAGACTCACACAAACACACATGCACTCTCACTCTCTCGCTCTCTCTCTCTCTGTCTGACAGGGCTTTATTGGCATGGGAAACATATGTTTACATTGCCAATGCAAGTGAAATAGATAATAAACTAAGGTGACATAAACAATCAGAAATTAACAGTAAACATTACACTCACAAAAGTTTCAAAGGAATAGAGCCATTTTACATGTCATATTATGGCTATATGCAGTGTGTGAGTGGATTCTCGGTCCTCACTAGCATGAAAACTGGTGATGCATACTCTTCTAGTGCCCTCGCCAGATCGTTGATATACTGTATATGTTGAAGAGGATGGAGCTCAAGCTGCTTGCTTGTCTCACCCCACAGCCCTGCATGAAGAAATGTGTTTTTTTTGTGCCAATGTTAACTTGTTGTTTGTGTACATGGATTTTAGAATGTGGTATGTTTTTCCCCCAATACCGCTTTCCACCAATGTGTATAGCAGAACCTCATGCCAAATTGAGTCAAAAACTCTCTCTCTCTGTCTCTCTATGTTTCTCTCTCTCTGGCACTCTCTCTCTCTTTATCTCTTGACCCTTGTGGCCTCGCTATATGGACACCATTATGCAGTCTTATTAGAGAGGGGATAGAAAGTGAAGCGGCTGTTTGTGTGTGAGAGTTTCTCTGCATGAGAATATGCTTCTCTTCCAGGGAGGATTCTCTGATGATTTGCAATCAGGTCAGACAGACACTAGAGGCACATACACCACTGTCACCCCCCTCTCTCTCTCAATTCAATTCAATTCAATTCAAGGGCTTTATTGGCATGGGAAACATGTGTTAACATTGCCAAAGCAAGTGAGGTAGACAACATACAAAGTGAATATATAAAGTGAAAAACAACAAAAATTAACAGTAAACATTACACATACAACAGTTTCAAAACAGTAAAGACATTACAAATGTCATATTATATATATATATATATATATATATACATACACACATATACATACACATACACATACATATATATACATATATATATATATACATATATACATACATACATATACACACACACACATACACAATGTACAAATAATTAAAGGACACAAGATAAAATAAATAAGCATAAATATGGGTTGTATTTACAATGGTGTTTGTTCTTCACTGGTTGCCCTTTTCTCGTGGCAACAGGTCACAAATCTTGCTGCTGTGATGGCACACTGTGGAATTTCACCCAGTAGGTATGGGAGTTTTTCAAAATTGGATATGTTTTCGAATTCTTTGTGGATCTGTGTGATCTGGGGAAATATGTCTCTCTAATATGGTCATACATTGGGCAGGAGGTTAGGAAGTGCAGCTCAGTTTCCACCTCATTTTGTGGGCAGTGAGCACATAGCCTGTCTTCTCTTGAGAGCCATGTCTGCCTACGGCGGCCTTTCTCAATAGCAAGGCTATGCTCACTGAGTCTGTACATAGTCAAAGCTTTCCTTAATTTTGGGTCAGTCACAGTGGTCAGGTATTCTGCCGCTGTGTACTCTCTGTGTAGGGCCAAATAGCATTCTAGTTTGCTCTGTTTTTTGTTAATTCTTTCCAATGTGTTAAGTAATTATCTTTTGTTTTCTCATGATTTGGTTGGGTCTAATTGTGCTGTTGTCCTGGGGCTCTGTAGGGTGTGTTTGTGTTTGTGAACAGAGCCCCAGGACCAGTTTGCTTAGGGGACTCTTCTCCAGGTTCATCTCTCTGTTTGTGATGGCTTTGTTATGGAAGGTTTGTGAATCGCTTCCTTTTAGGTGGTTGTAGAATTTAATGGCTCTTTTCTGGATTTTGATAATTAGTGGGTATCGGCCTAATTCTGCTCTGCATGCATTATTTGGTGTTTTACGTTGTACACGGAGGATATTTTTGCAGAATTCTGCGTGCAGAGTCTCAATTTGGTGTTTGTCCCATTTTGTGAAGTCTTGGTTGGTGAGCGGACCCCAGACCTCACAACCATAAAGGGCAATGGGCTCTATGACTGATTCAAGTATTTTTAGCCAAATCCTAATTGGTATGTTGAAATTTATGTTTCTTTTGATGGCATAGAATGCCCTTCTTGCCTTGTCTCTCAGATCGTTCACACCTTTGTGGAAGTTACCTGTGGCGCTGATGTTTAGGCCAAGGTATGTATAGTTTTTGTGTGCTCTAGGGCAACAGTGTCGAGATGGAATTTGTATTTGTGGTCCTGGTGACTCGACCTTTTTTGGAACACCATTATTTTGGTCTTACTGAGATTTACTGTCAGGGCCCAGGTCTGACAGAATCTGTGCATAAGATCTAGGTGCTGCTGTAGGCCCTCCTTGGTTGGTGACAGAAGCACCAGATCATCAGCAAACAGCAGACATTTGACTTCGGATTCTAGCAGGGGAGGCCGGGTGCTGCAGACTTTTCTAGTGCCCGCGCCAGTTCGTTGATATATATGTTGAAGAGGGTGGGGCTTAAGCTGCATCCCTGTCTAACCCCACGACCCTGTGTGAAGAAATGTGTGTGTTTTTTGCCAATTTTAACCGCACACTTGTTGTTTGTGTACATGGATTTTATAATGTCATATGTTTTACCCCCAACACCACTTTCCATCAGTTTGTATAGCAGACCCTCATGCCAAATTGAGTCGAAGGCTTTTTTGAAATCAACAAAGCATGAGAAGACTTTGCCTTTGTTTTGGTTTGTTTGGTTGTCAATTAAGGTGTGCAGGGTGAATACATGGTCTGTTGTACGGTAATTTGGTAAAAAGCCAATTTGACATTTGCTCAGTACATTGTTTTCATTGAGGAAATGTACGAGTCTGCTGTTAATAATAATGCAGAGGATTTTCCCAAGGTTACTGTTGACACATATTCCACGGTAGTTATTGGGGTCAAATTTGTCTCCACTTTTGTGGATTGGGGTGATCAGTCCTTGGTTCCAAATATTGGGGAAGATGCCAGAGCTAAGTATGATGTTAAAGAGTTTTAGTATAGCCAGTTGGAATTTGTTGTCTGTATATTTGATCATTTCATTGAGGATACCATCGACACCACAGGCCTTTTTGGGTTGGAGGGTTTTTATTTTGTCCTGTAACTCATTCAATGTAATTGGAGAATCCAGTGGGTTCTGGTAGTCTTTAATAGTTGATTCTAAGATCTGTAGTTGATCATGTATATGTTTTTGCTCTTTGTTCTTTGTTATAGAACCAAAAAGATTGGAGAAGTGGTTTACCCAGACATCTCCATTTTGGATAGATAATTCTTCGTGTTGTTGTTTGTTTAGTGTTTTCCAATTTTCCCAGAAGTGGTTAGAGTCTATGGATTCTTCAATTGCATTGAGCTGATTTCTGACATGCTGTTCCTTCTTTTTCCGTAGTGTGTTTCTGTATTGTTTTAGTGATTCACCATAGTGAAGGCGTAGACTCAGGTTTTCCGGGTCTCTATGTTTTTGGTTGGACAGGTTTCTCAATTTCTTTCTTAGATTTTTGCATTCCTCATCAAACCATTTGTCATTATTGTTAATTTTCTTCGGTTTTCTATTTGAGATTTTTAGATTTGATAGGGAAGCTGAGAGGTCAAATATACTGTTAAGATTTTCTACTGCCAAGTTTACACCTTCACTATTACAGTGGAACGTTTTACCCAGGAAATTGTCTAAAAGGGATTGAATTTGTTGTTGCCTAATTGTTTTTGGTAGGTTTCCAAACTGCATTCCTTCCACCTATAGCATTTCTTAATGTTACTCAGTTCCTTTGGCTTTGATGCCTCGTGGTTGAGTATTGCTCTGTTTAAGTAGACTGTGATTTTGCTGTGGTCTGATAGGGGTGTTAGTGGACTGACTGTGAACGCTCTGAGAGATTCTGGGTTGAGGTCAGTGATAAAGTAGTCTACAGTACTACTGCCAAGAGATGAGCTATAGGTGTATCTACCATAGGAGTCCCCTCGAAGCCTACCGTTGACTATGTACATACCCAGCGTGCGACAGAGCTGCAGGAGTTGTGATCCGTTTTTGTTGGTTATGTTGTCATAGTTGTGCCTAGGGGGGCATATGTGGGAGGGGATGCTGTCACCTCCAGGCAGATGTTTGTCCCCCTGTGTGCTGAGGGTGTCAGGTTCTTGTCCGGTTCTGGCATTTAGGTCGCCACAGACTAGTACATGTCCCTGGGCCTGGAAATGATTGATTTCGCCCTCCAGGATGGAGAAGCTGTCTTCATTAAAATATGGGGATTCTAGTGGGGGGATATAGGTAGCACACAGGAGGACATTTTTCTCTGTTAGGATAATTTCCTTTTGAATTTCTAGCCAAATGTAGAATGTTCCTGTTTTGATTAATTTAATGGAGTGAGTTAGGTCTGCTCTATACCAAATTAGCATACCCCCTGAGTCCCTTCCCTGTTTCACACCTGGTAGTTTGGTGGATGGGACTACCAGCTCTCTGTAACCTAGAGGGCAACCAGTGGGTCCGTCTCCTCTATACCAGGTTTCTTGCAGGATGACAATGTCTGTGTTACCGATTTCTTTGGTGAAGTCCGGGTTTCTGCTCTTTAGGCCAAAGGCAGATGACCTCAGGCCTTGGATATTCCAGGATGATATAGTGAAGGCTTTTTGTTCCATAGAATGTCCAATGTTGTTGGTCGTGTGGTTTGGCCTCAGGCCAGTAAGTGTGAGCAGAGCCTGCTGAGCATCTGGTACATGCTATTGGCTTGGGCGAGTGTGAGAGTGGGGGTTGGGACTGTTTGCCCGCTCACTACCTGGGCGTATGTGTGGCTTCCATGTTGAGGCCCTCTTTGCGGGGGTGGGGTGCATGGGGTGGGCAGGAGTGGCATAGGTCTGATCTGAGGGGGCCTAAATGGGGTGTGGGCATGGTTGACGTGGGGGTGTTGATTGGTTGGGGTGGGGGTGTGGATGTGTCTGGGTGTACTGTGGTCTGGATGTAATTCCTCTTGGCGTGGGTCCTCTATGTGTAGGTCCAGGGGGTCCTGCAGGTCTGGGAGGGTGTCTCGCTGGTCTGGGTGGAGAGTCTATTGATCTGTTGCTCCTGTGTGAAGTGTTGGGGATACGTTTGAGAGCGATGTCCTTTAGGGTCCTGGCAAAGGTGGGCACTGCTGCCTTGTAGAGGTGGACCTGGTCATAGAGGCTGTTCAAGTCCAGGGTGGAGTGGTGGGCCAGGAAAACATTTGGTTTTGAGGCACAGTCACGGGAAATACTTGCGTTTACCCGCTGTATTGTGGCAGGGTGGAAGTCTTTTCGTGGTAGCAGGGTGGAGATAACCACTTGTGCGTTGGGGAAAGTAGAAGAAGCCTTTTCAATCACTCCCTTCAGTGCTGTTGCCACCCTTTCCTGCTGTGCTCTCAGGTCGTTTGTGCCTGTGTGTATTATTATGTGGCTGGGTGAACCTAGTTGGTCCTCAGACAGAAGGTCGAGGGCACGCTGGGTGTTTCTCTCTCCCTCTCTCTCTCTATCGATCTCTCTCTTTCTCTAAATAACTGTGTCTTTGTGTCTCTCTTTTCCCCTCCCTTCCCTTTTTTCCTCATGCCATTAAAAGAGAACATGCTGTCAAAGTTGAATGATTCAATTATCTCCTCCTGGATTTTAAGGACATCCACCTCTTCATCTCTCCCCTCCTCTCTCCTTCCATCCCTCTCTCCTTCCATCCCTCTCTCCTTCCATCCCTCTCTCCTTTCTACTTTCCCCTCTCCCTACACTACCGTTCGAAAGTTTGGGATCACTTAGAAATATCCTTGTTTTTTAAAGACATTTTTTAATGGATTTTTAATGGAATATCTACATAGGCGTACAGAGGCCCATTATCAGCAACCATAACTCCTGTGTTCCAATGGAATATTGTGTTAGCTAATCCAAGTTTATAATTTTAAAAGGTTAATTGATCATTAGAAAACCTTTTTGCAATTATTTTAGCACAGCTGAAAACTGTTGTTCTGATTAAAGAAGCATTAAAACTGTCCGTCTTTAGACTAGTTGAGCATCAGCATTTGTGGGTTTGATTACAGGCTCAAAATGTCCAGAAACAAAGACTTCCTTCTGAAAATCATCAGTCTATTCTTGTTCTGAGAAATGAAGGCTATTCCATGCAAGAAATTGCCAAGGAACTAAACATCTCGTACAACGTTGTGTATTACTCCCTTCACAGAACAGCGCAAACTGACTCAGAATAGAAAGAGGGGTGGGAGACCCCGGTGCACAACTGAGCAAGAGGACAAGTAAATTAGAGTGTCTAGTTTGAGAAGCAGATGCCTCCCAACTCCTCAACTGGCAGCTTCATTAAATAGCACCCACATAACACCAGTCTCAACGTCAACAGTGAAGAGGCGACTCCGGGATGCTGGCCTTCTTGGAATACAGGAGTGATGGTTGCTGATAACGGGCCTCTGTAAGCCTATGTAGATATTCCATAACAAATCTGCCGTTTCCTTTTACGACATTAACAATGTCTACACTGTATTATATATGTCTCCATCTCCCTCCCTGTCCCTCTCTGTTGTGTCTGTCCATCCGTCTGTCTCCATCTCCCTCCCTGTCCCTCTCTGTTGTGTCTGTCCATCCGTCTGTCTCCATCTCCCTCCCTGTCCCTCTCTGTTGTGTCTGTCCATCCGTCTGTCTCCATCTCCCTCCCTGTCACTCTCTGTTGTGTCTGTCCATCCGTCTGTCTCCATCTCCCTCCCTGTCACTCTCTGTTGTGTCTGTCCGTCCGTGTGTCTCCATCTCCCTCCCTGTCACTCTCTGTTGTGTCTGTCCATCCGTCTGTCTCCATCTCCCTCCCTGTCCCTCTCTGTTGTGTCTGTCCATCCGTCTGTCTCCATCTCCCTCCCTGTCCCTCTCTGTTGTGTCTGTCCATCCGTCTGTCTCCATCTCCCTCCCTGTCACTCTCTGTTGTGTCTGTCCATCCGTCTGTCTCCATCTCCCTCCCTGTCACTCTCTGTTGTGTCTGTCCATCCGTCTGTCTCCATCTCCCTCCCTGTCCCTCTCTGTTGTGTCTGTCCATCCGCCTGTCTCCATCTCCCTCCCTGTCCCTCTCTGTTGTGTCTGTCCATCCGTCTGTCTCCATCTCCCTCCTGTCCCTCTCTGTTGTGTCTGTCCATCCGCCTGTCTCCATCTCCCTCCCTGTCCCTCTCTGTTGTGTCTGTCTGTCCGTCCGTCTGTCTCCATCTCCCTCCCTGTCCCTCTCTGTTGTGTCTGTCCATCCTTCTGTCTCCATCTCCCTCCCTGTCAATCTCTGTTGTGTCTGTCCATCCGCCTGTCTCCATCTCCCTCCCTGTCCCTCTCTGTTGTGTCTGTCCATCCGTCTGTCTCCATCTCCCTCCCTGTCACTCTCTGTTGTGTCTGTCCGTCCGTCTGTCTCCATCTCCCTCCCTGTCACTCTCTGTTGTGTCTGTCCATCCGCCTGTCTCCATCTCCCTCCCTGTCCCTCTATGTTGTGTCTGTCTGTCCGTCCGTCTGACTCCATCTCCCTCCCTGTCCCTCTCTGTTGTGTCTGTCTGTCCGTCTGTCTCCATCTCCCTCCCTGTCCCTCTCTGTTGTGTCTGTCCATCCGTCTGTCTCCATCTCCCTCCCTGTCACTCTCTGTTGTGTCTGTCCGTCCGTCTGTCTCCATCTCCCTCCCTGTCACTCTCTGTTGTGTCTGTCTGTCCGTCTGTCTGTCTCCATCTCCCTCCCTGTCCCTCTCTGTTGTGTCTGTCCATCCGTCTGTCTCCATCTCCCTCCCTGTCACTCTCTGTTGTGTCTGTCCGTCCGTCTGTCTCCATCTCCCTCCCTGTCACTCTCTGTTGTGTCTGTCTGTCCGTCCGTCTGTCTCCATCTCCCTCCCTGTCCCTCTCTGTTGTGTCTGTCCGTCCGTCTGTCTCCATCTCCCTCCCTGTCCCTCTCTGTTGTGTCTGTCTGTCCGTCTGTCTCCATCTCCCTCCCTGTCCCTCTCTGTTGTGTCTGTCCATCCGTCTGTCTCCATCTCCCTCCCTGTCACTCTCTGTTGTGTCTGTCCGTCCGTCTGTCTCCATCTCCCTCCCTGTCACTCTCTGTTGTGTCTGTCCATCCGCCTGTCTCCATCTCCCTCCCTGTCCCTCTATGTTGTGTCTGTCTGTCCGTCCGTCTGACTCCATCTCCCTCCCTGTCCCTCTCTGTTGTGTCTGTCTGTCCGTCTGTCTCCATCTCCCTCCCTGTCCCTCTCTGTTGTGTCTGTCTGTCCGTCTGTCTGTCTCCATCTCCCTCCCTGTCACTCTCTGTTGTGTCTGTCCATCCGTCTGTCTCCATCTCCTCCCTGTCACTCTCTGTTGTGTCTGTCCGTCCGTCTGTCTCCATCTCCCTCCCTGTCACTCTCTGTTGTGTCTGTCTGTCCGTCTGTCTGTCTCCATCTCCCTCCCTGTCACTCTCTGTTGTGTCTGTCCATCCGTCTGTCTCCATCTCCCTCCCTGTCACTCTCTGTTGTGTCTGTCCGTCCGTCTGTCTCCATCTCCCTCCCTGTCACTCTCTGTTGTGTCTGTCTGTCCGTCCGTCTGTCTCCATCTCCCTCCCTGTCCCTCTCTGTTGTGTCTGTCCGTCCGTCTGTCTCCATCTCCCTCCCTGTCACTCTCTGTTGTGTCTGTCTGTCCGTCCGTCTGTCTCCATCTCCCTCCCTGTCCCTCTCTGTTGTGTCTGTCCGTCCGTCTGTCTCCATCTCCCTCCCTGTCCCTCTCTGTTGTGTCCGTCCGTCCGTCTGTCTCAGTCTCGCTAATATACACTTCACAACAAAGAGGTCCCATCCGGTCTTTGCTGCAGGCGTGCATAGTGTATTGCAAAACAACTATTGTGTTTTGTTCACCTTCCTATGCTGAATAACTATATTCAAATTATAGATTGAAACGCCTCTTTCTTCTGTCCTTCTATACATCACGCAGTGCTTCCGATTCCTCCCTCTCTCCCTCTCTCGCCCTCTCTCTCCCTCTCTCGCCCTCTCTCGCCCTCTCTCTCCCTCTCTCTCCCTCTCTCTCCCTCTCTCTCCCCTCTCTCGCCCTCTCTCTCCCTCTCTCGCCCTCTCTCTCCCTCTCTCTCCCTCTCTCTCCCTCTCTCTCCCTCTCTCGCCCTCTCTCGCCCTCTCTCTCACCTTACCGTCTCTGGTAAACCCACACTATATAAAATAAAATCCATGTTTATTTATCACATGCACAGGATACAGAAGGTGTACACAGTACAGTGTAATGGATACTTGCATATTTTCTTAGCAGCAATATCAAAAATATAAAGTGTCCAGATAAAGAATATTGTATTAATATTTTTTCATTATTTAATGATGCTTACCCAGACACTAGGGGTGTGCCGAGTAGTTGGACAAAGCGAGTATCATAATGGATATGGGACATTTTCTGGATACGATTATGGTCCCAGTATTGTTTTTTATTGTCTGTGAAAAAAAATACAAAATCAGATGCCAGCAATCATCTCGTGTGTCAGTCAGAGTTTCTAAACCATACTGTATTGTCTTTGAGTCAGTGATGTGCAAGGTTCTACATGGTCTAAATAACTCAACTGGCTAGTTTTCCTGTCTGTAAAGAGAAAGGCGGGTTGTACGTTAATCCTGCTGCTATGATTGGATGGAGTAAAGATCTATTTCTCTGTCCACTCGCTTCATAATTTACACCGATCACTTTTCCTTGCATGTTTTTGGTCTGATAATTTTGATTGCTGCCTGCTACTATGATAAATCACATGGTGAGGATGTTTGCTATCAAGCTATCAATGCGCATAACATCTAACAAGTGATGCTAGTGTGCATTCTGACTGAGTGACAGCAAACTTGAGGATACACGTACACACACAGACCCACATACACACCTACCTCTCTGCTTGCTGCCCCTAATCTACAGCTCTTTTTCAGTGAGAAGATATAGGGAGGTATTTTGCCAACATCTATTTAGGCATATCAAAACCCTTTTTCTGATCATGAGTATCATCTGACTGCCAACTGTCAATTTATGGATAAGATTAGGAATACGAGTATGGCCATGTCAGCACCCCCCTGCCAGACAAACATGTCTAAACTGATGGGTCATGTGAAAGAAATGCTATAACCACCCCCCAGCCTCATCTAACTAAGTGGATGGATCACTATTGTCTACACATGTTCTTTAAATACAATAAATGACCATTGACATCCCCAGACACACCTGGCTAACTTGATGGGTCATGTAGTCAAGCATTTCGCTACACTCGCATTAACATCTGCTAACCATGTGTATGTGACAAATAAAATTTGATTTGATTTAGTCATCTGTCTTTTGTTTAGACATGTAGCTTGCTAGCTAGCTAAATAATGAACCATAGTCCCAACCCATACCACTAGCAATACAAACTGATTTTCACAGCTAGCCACCATGCATGAAATGCTGTAGTATGAATTTGCAGGTAGCTAAAGCTAATCAACTAGTCTCAATGTTAGCTAGCTAGCTAACATTAGGCTATAACTAGCAATGCAAATGGCTTTCTGAGATACAAATAATATTACTACACAGATAAAACACATAGCGTTAGCGAGCCAGCAAGCTAACATTCGCTAGTTAGCTAAAAGTATAGTTAAATTGCCATGAAATCAACTTTCGACCCGTTTACATGGCATACTAGAACCCCGTTAACTCTGTTTTCATTTGTATAGCTTGTTTGGCCTGCGTTGTGTCAAGTCACTCTGGTTCACACTGACCATGTGCAGGAAGTAGTCCATCACAACTTCCCTACTGATCTTTGTTGATAGCTACCTGCTAAATGTTGTTGAGAGCAGTAGCAAAATATAATACTAAAGTTATAGTTTTCAATAAAAGACACAGTAGCAATGATTATCTAGTCATACTGAGGATCTCACGTTATAGACAGAAGCATGCTACAATGGCAGACCAAACCGAACTCATCTCTCAGTAGGTCCAGACCATCCATTTTCTCAGCCAATCATGGCTGGAAGGAAGGTGCTTGTCCTTTTCTGTGGCTAAACCAACTAGGCTTGTAATTTAACAATTGTATTCGTATTTACAGATGGCATACAAGTTCCTTATATAGGCGCTTGAAATTTCACATGTTCCAGAAGGCATTTCTGTAAAAAAAAAAAAAAACATTTTCATAAAAAATATAAATATACTGTATATAAACACTGTATGTTCAAATGCCCCTCCTGTGAAGTTGTGACGTGTGACATACGCCTAGTTTCCTGAAATCTGGTCTACAGCTTATCGTGAGGTATTCTAACTCTGGTGAACAGAACCTTTAGGGTGCATGTTTGGATACAGGTGAAGTGTATTCTGCTCTATATATCACCCATTCAAATGTCTTTCCTACACAAACACAAACACACACACACTTACACAAACCACACACACACACTAACACACACCACACACACACACACACTAACACACTAACACACACCACACACATACACACACTAACACACACCACACACACACACACACTAACACAAACCACACACACACACTAACACACACCACACACACACACACACTAACACACTAACACACACCACACACACACACACAACACACACACACACACACACACACACACACACACACACACACACACACACACACACACACACACACACACACACACACACACACACACACACACCACACACACACTAACACACACCACACACACACACACTAACACACACCACACACACACACACACTAACACACACCACACACACACACACTAACACACACCACACACACTAACACACACCACACACACACACACACTAACACACACCACACACACACACACTAACACACACCACACACACACACACTAACACACACCACACACACACACACTAACACACACCACACACACAACACACATTCTCACATACATGATGTGTTCTCAGCATCTCCATATGCCCTCCATGAAACTGAAAACGAGCTGTTATTGGAAGGGGTTTGGAACTGTCTTTGTTATTGGTATATTAGCCAATTTACGCGTGGTGATGTTACCAAGGAAAGCCGAAACTCCCGCCCATGCAAACCTGCTGATTAGAAGGTCCTGTGTCCAGTGAGTATACAATACAGTAAGAACACCTGCTCTTTCCATGACATAGACTGACCAGGTGAATCCAGGTGAAAGCTATGATCCCTTATTGATGTCACTTGTTCAATCGAATCAAATTGTATTTGTCACTTGCGCTTATTTAACCAACAATTAAGAGTTTTAAAAAAGTAAGTCAGAAAAATTTGCTAAAATAGTAGCACAATAAAATAATAATGAGGCTATATAAAAGGGGTACCAGGTACCAAGTCAATGTGCAGGGTTACGGTTTACTGGAGGTAATTGAGGTCATATGTATGTGTAGGTAGAGGTAAAGGCTAGAACATCTCCAACCTCTGCATCCATGCATGGCAACACCCACTGTACTGTACACATATGTAGAGTCACACTAAGAACCACAACTAATAACCTTAAAGGATTGTGTGTGTGTCTGTGTGCACACTCCCTCTCCCCTCTCTCCCACTCCCACTCCCCCCCCCTCTCTCTCATCTCTCTCTCTCTCCCTCTCTCTCTCTCTCTCTCCCTCTCTCTCTCTCTCTCTCTCTCTCTCTCTCTCTCTCTCTCTCTCTCATCTCTCTCTCTCTCCCACTCTCTCTCCATCTCTCTCTCTCTCCAACTCTCTCTATCTCTCTCTCTCATCTCTCTCTCGCTCTCTCTCTCCGTCTCTCTCTTGCTCTCTCTCTGTCTCTCTCTCTCTCTCTCTCTCAATTCAATTCAATTCAAGGGGCTTTATTGGCATGGGAAACATGCTAACATTGCCAAAGCAAGTGAGGTAGATAATATACAAAAGTGAAATAGACAATAAAAATTAACAGTAAACATTACACATACAGAAGTTTCAAAAGAGTAAAGACATTACAAATGTCATATTATGTATATATACAGTGTTGTAACAATGTACAAATGGTTAAAGTAGACAAGGGAAAATAAATAAGCATAAATATGGGTTGTATTTACAATGGTGTTTGTTCTTCACTGGTTGCTCTTTTCGTGTGGCAACACGTCACAAATATTGCTGCTGTGATGGTACACTGTGGAATTTCACCCAGTAGATATGGGAGTTTGATCTGTGTAATCTGATGGAAATATGTGTCTCTAATATGGTCATACATTGGGCAGGAGGTTAGGAAGTGCAGCTAATTTTCCACCTCATTTTGTGAGCAGAGTGCACATAGCCTGTCTTCTCTTGAGAGCCATGTCTGCCTACGGCGGCCTTTCTCAATAGCAAGGCTTTGCTCACTGAGTCTGTACATAGTCAAAGCTTTCCTTAAATGTGTGTTAGTCACAGTGGTCAGGTATTCTGCCACTGTGTACTCTCTGTTTAAGGCCAAATATCTCGCTCTCTCTTTCTCTCTCTCTCTCGCTCTCTCTCTCCCACTCCCACTCGCCCCCCTCTCTCTCATCTCTCTCTCTCTCCCACTCTCTCTCTCTCTCTCTCTCTCTCTCTCTCTCTCTCCCTCTCTCTCTCATCTCGCTCTCTCCCACTCTCTCTCTCTCTCTCTCCCTCTCTCTCTCTCTCTCTCTCTCTCATCTCGCTCTCTCTTTCTCTCTCTCTCGCTCTCTCTTTCTCTCTCTCTCTACCTCTCTCTCTCTCTCATCTCGCTCTCCCTCTCTCTATCTTTGTCTTTCATCTCGCTCTCCTCTCTCTCTCATCTCGTTCTCCTCCTCTCTCTCTCACTCTCTCTCTCTCTCCCTCTTTCTCTCTATCTGTACCTATTGTTGTGTGTTGATATGATGTCGGGTGTGGTAGCTGTAATCCATACAGTATAGTGTCATTGGGAAGGCAGATGTAGCTCCAGGAACTATGCTATTATCAGCCATCATCTGTCAGTGTGTGTGTGTGTGTGTGTGTGTGTGTGTGTGTGTGTGTGTGTGTGTGTGTGTGTGTGTGTGTGTGTGTGTGTGTGTGTGTGTGTGTGTGTGTGTGTGTGTGTGTGTGTGTGTGTGTGTGTGTGTGTGTGTGTGTGCGTGAGAATAGTACTGCATACCTGCATTAGTATCTGGTGGAGCAAGCATGGGGTAGAGAGGTTCCTTGGAGCAGTGCTGAGGGTCTTAGGACCGCACTCTCCTGGCATTACCCAGTTCCTCACCCTCTACTCCCAGAGTGACTGTGAGACTGGCCCACCTTCTACTCCCAGAGTGACTGTGGGACAGGCCCCAGTTCCTCACCTTCTACTCCCAGAGTGACTGTGGGACAGGCTCTAGTTCCTCACCCTCTTCTCCCAGAGTGACTGTGGGACAGGCTCTAGTTCCTCACCCTCTTCTCCCAGAGGGACTGTGGGGTTGGCTCTAGTTCCTCACCCTCTTCTCCCAGAGGGACTGTGGGGTTGGCTCTAGTTCCTCACCCTCTTCTCCCAGAGGGACTGTGGGGTTTGCTCTAGTTCCTCACCCCCTTCTCCCAGAGGGACTGTGGGGTTGGCTCTAGTTCCTCACCCTCTTCTCCCAGAGGGACTGTGGGGTTGGCTCTAGTTCCTCACCCCCTTCTCCCAGAGGGACTGTGGGGTTGGCTCTAGTACCTCACCCTCTTCTCCCAGAGGGACTGTGGGGTTGGCTCTAGTTCCTCACCCCCTTCTCCCAGAGGGACTGTGGGGTTGGCTCTAGTTCCTCACCCTCTTCTCCCAGAGGGACTGTGGGGCTGGCTCGTGATCTAACAGGCACTCTCGGCCACACATTCAGACACAAACCTACCGACGACCATGTTGTTCACTACAGAGTGCATGTGTGTGTGTGTGCCAGTCAGGTTGTGTACCCCCCTCTCATTTTTGAGGTTTACAGGAACAAGCTCTGACCAAATGTCCCATTAACAACCCCCATACCCCCTCATTCTTCAGCTTCTCTCCATCAACCTGTAATGCGGTATAACTGACAGCTCCTTCTCTGCATGGCGTTTTCAATAATGTTCAGGAAAGTGTGATTATCACACACCTCACACTTCTTCCCACATTTTCATGGACTATGTAATGGCCACCTTTTGTTTTTACACACCAATGCCATTTCCAAAACCCCACCCTATTCCTTATGTAGCCCCCCTGGACCCATAGAGCTTTGATCAGAAGTAGTGCACTATGTAGGGAATAGGGTGCCATTTGGTACACATTCAAAGACGTTTGTATTTAGCGGATATGAATACTGCAAATACCACAGCGGTGCCATGGTCATGGATGAATTAACAAAGGGGCTGAGAGACTTAAATGAAAAAAAAGGTAATGGATTGTGTGACATAGACTTAGGGTATTTAATTAGTTAATGTCGTAGTTGAACTGTTTGTGGGAGAATAGGAGCTGTCTTTAACAGTATAGCAGCTAGTGTTTCACTGTGAGAACGTTTCACTTTTTCCCATCACGTTTAAGAGACTTTGGCCGGGATTCAAACCAATTGTAATGACCTAAGCAATGCAATAGCCTTTTGAATGCTATTTCCCAGACGACCACATACACTGTTAACGCTGTAAATGCCCACTTTTACATCGCAGCCTCACCTATCTGCATGTGTTCAGATCCTGGTGCTCCACATGATCGTATGTTATCATATTGTCCTACCACGTCTAGACCAGGGTCTCCCAAACTCAGTCCTACCACGTCTAGACCAGGGTCTCCCAAACTCAGTCCTGCCACCTCCAGACCAGGGTCTCCCAAACTCAGTCCTACCACATCTAGACCAGGGTCTCCCAAACTCAGTCCTGCCACCTCTAGACCAGGGTCTCCCAAACTCAGTCCTACCACGTCTAGACCAGGGTCTCCCAAACTCAGTCCTACCACGTCTAGACCAGGGTCTCCCAAACTCAGTCCTGCCACCTCTAGACCAGAGTTTCCCAAACTCAGTCCTGCCACGTCTACACCAGGGTCTCCCAAACTCAGTCCTGCCACCTCTAGACCAGTGTTTCCCAAACTCAGTCCTACCATCTCTAGACCAGTGTTTCCCAAACTCAGTCCTACCACCTCTAGACCAGGGTCTCCCAAACTCAGTCCTACCACCTCTAGACCAGGGTCTCCCAAACTCAGTCCTACCACGTCTAGAACAGTGTTTCCCAAACTCAGTCCTGCCACCCCCCGGGTGCACATTTAGTTTTTGCGCTAGCACTACACAGCTGATTCAAATCATCTAAGCTTGTTGATGAGTTGGTTACTTGAATCATTTGTGTACTGCTATGGTAAAAAACGAAATGTGCACCCAGGGGGGACCCAGGACCAAGTTTCGGAAACGCTCCTCTAGACTACAAGTTCAAGTGATCTCTACAGCAAACATGCTCAACTCCAGCCCTTTGGGGCCTGAGTGGTGTTTCACTTTTTCCCCACTCCTAACAAATACTGAGTAAACTAATTGCATCCTAAACTCATGATCATGATTATTTGATTATTGGAGTCAGGTGTGTTAGCTGAGGCTGAGACAGGAGTTGGAGTTGCCCATCCCCACTCTACAGTATTTAAGAAGACACACTATTCTGGTCATAAAACAAGATGTCATAATAACCATAAGGTAATGTGTCATTGCAGCATTGACAACAAGATGGCAGTCTACACTAAGACAAATCCCTGGAGGCTTGCCCCTAAAGGACACCTTTACCCGGGTGGGAGAGAGGGAGAGACAGAGAGGGGGATGTGCATCAGTGTGCAGTGTTCTCTCCCCTAAAACAGAGTCCAGGTAGATGTGTGTGAAGTCCTCTTCTGATTTAAAAGAGATCACTAGCAGCCAGACCTACAACCTTCTGTATCAGACCCCAGGCCGCAACAGCTGGCCCGGTACACACCCACACACACACACAGACACACACAGACACACACACACACACACACACACACACACACACACACACACACACACACACACACACACACACACACACACACACACACACACACACACACACACACACACACACACACACATATGGATCTAAACCCCTCCCCCCAACCCTTAGAACTCTAGGTTGCCTCTGATACACCATGTTGAATTGGTCTTAATTGTGTTACCTATTAAGGCCATTTAGATAGTGAGGCCTATCTTTAAGCAACTGTCAACTGTCAATAGTAACTGATTGGTCCCCAGGAAGAGCAACAGCTAATGGTGATCCTGCATACTACATTAGACATAGCTGACATTGTGATTGCTTCAACAGATTGTCAAATGCTTGTGGCCATTTTAGAATATATTTTCCTTGTTTATATTACTTTACTTACATAATGTAATGTTTATTTTCTTATGTACCTGATGTGTGTGCATTGAAATGGCTGAGACAAGACAGAATCAGTAACTGACTAATTTGTCTGGTATGATTTATATTGGACTTCCTTTGTTTATAACAATGAATCTGTTGCAAGGGAAACATACAGATGTAGAATCATTATTTGATCATCGTGTTGAGGAGAGCAGGAAATGTTTCACTTGTAGTGTATTTGAGGTTTAAAAAGACTTTAAATTGAAGTTATTCCACCTGTATACTTTTCTTCCAGTGGGTTGATGGTTCTGGTTGACCCAGATTCAGAGACTTCAGCACATTGTCTGGCATAGAGATCTTTACTGTATGCCAAGAATGTCACCCTATAATATACAAAGCCCTACTCCTCGTGTTACAGTATGTGTACAGAAGTTTTCCCTTGTGGATCAAAATGAGTTCCTCATGCTCAAACAATGCTGCTTTTTGTATCTCATATTTTCATGACAGTTGTATTTCTCTAACTGTAATGAATTTCCTCCTCTTCTTCCGAAGAGGAGAGGCGAAACGGATCAGAGGACCAATACGCGGCGTGGTAATTGTCCATGGTACTTTTTAATACATTAAGGTACACATGAACAAACTAACAAAAACAAGAAATGTGAAAACTCAAAAACAGTCCTATCTGGTGCACACACAGAGACAGGAACAATCACCCACAAACACACAGTGAAACCCAGGCCACCTAAGTATGATTCTCAATCAGAGACAACTAATGACACCTGCCTCTGATTGAGAACCATACTAGGCCGAAACATAGAAATAACCAAAACATAGAAAAACAAACATAGACTGCCCACCCAACTCACGCCCTGACCATACTAACTAAACACAAAACACAGAAAATAAAGGTCAGAACGTGACACTAACTATATTATATCATCATTATTAGAAGTGTATCGATTAGTGTGTGAGTGTGGGATCGTGTGTGTGTGCGTGTACGTGTGTGCATGTTTTTGTGTCTCTGTTAGTGTGTATTTGTGGGTACTGTCACGCCTTGGTCATTGTATTTTATGTTTTCGTTATATATTTGGTCAGGCCAGGGTGTGACATGGGTTTATGTTATTGTATTTTCGTATTGGGGTTTGTAGTATTTGGGATCGCGGCTGATTAGGGGTGTTGTATAGGCTTGGCTGCCTGAGGCGGTTCTCAATCAGAGTCAGGTGATTCTCGTTGTCTCTGATTGGGAACCGTATTTAGGTAGCCTGGTTTTGCTTTGTATTTCGTGGGTGATTGTTCCTGTCTCTGTGTAGTTTCACCAGATGGGCTGTAATTAGGTTTCACGTTCCGTTTGTTGTTTTGTATTTTGTATTGTTATTTCATGTGTCACCTTTTCTATTAAAGTCATGAGTAACCACTACGCTGCATTTCGGTCCGACTCTCTTTTGACAAACGAAGAACGCAGTTACAGGTACACTATATACAGTATGTGTTCTTCTCACATTCTGTCTGTGTGACTGTGTTACTGTGTGTATGTGTGACTGTGTGTCTGTGTCACTGTGTGACTGTGTTATTGTGTGTGTGTGTGACTGTGTGACTGTGTGTCTGTGTCACTGTGTGACTGTGTGAATATGGGAATGTCTGACTGTGTGTCTGTGGGAATGTCTGACTGTGTGACTGTCTGACTGTGTGTCTGTGGGAATGTCTGACTGTCTGACTGTATATCTGTGTGACTGTGTCTGTGTGATGTGTCTCTTTGTGACCTTGTGTCTGTGTGACTCCCCGACTGTGTGACTGTTTGGCTGTGTGTGTATGTGACTGTCTAACTGTCTAACTATCTGACTGCATTTCTCTGAGACTGTCTGTGTGACTGTGTGTCTGTGTGCCTGTGTGTCTGTGTGACTGTGTGTCTGTGTGCCTGTGTGTCTGTGTGACTGTGTGTATAGTCGGTCGAGACTTTCCAATTAGTTTAACTGCGAGAGAGACAAATTATCACCTCCTTGGAGTAGGCAGTGAGTTTTAAAGTGCTGATTTGACTATTGCCAGGCTCATTATTACATATCTCCCCTATTTCACACGTATCTCCGTAATTAGAATCAGCTGTAACAGCAGAGATTATCAGGTTCCAACCATTCCTATGAAACAGAAGCCTTTTGTTAATATTGTATCAATGCTCCTCCTACAATGTGTTGGCACTGTTTATAGATACTAGATTAAAACCACAAAACTTTCTGTCTTCTAATCCTTTCTCTGGGTTTTTACAGAATTGATCCTGATTCCTGGCGTAAAGAATTTGTGGCTGTGGCAGATAAGCCGTTCTCTCAACTGAATGGTGTGAGTTTTTTTTTACATCAGTTAAGCCACCCAGAATAGGTATCAATGGGTCCAGCCTTCTCCCAGTCCCATTGTGGTATGGGCGAATCACTGCAAAGTGTCTGGGTCCTCCACCTCCCCCACACCCACTGTAAGAACACGCACAACATATACGGACACACACGACTTATGTGCACACACGCACAAACAGACACACAAAAACTCTCTCAGTCCCTCTCCCTGTGATAGTGAAAGTGCTGATTTCTCTATATGTCTGTACAGCTGCCCTTATTTATGAAGTGAGCTGAGGCTTTTATCCTCGTCGTTCGCCTCTCTCCCCTGCTGGTTTGTGTGTGTCAAAACGCTGTAATTTGGCTCAACGTATGGCCCAGCACGCTAGAGTTAATGAGGGGCTGTTTGAGAGATAAATACATGTGAATAATCGAGCGAGAGAGAGGCCCCCCATCAATATGAAAACTCTTGTCAATTTGTTAAATCAGGCTCTCTGCTGTGTATATGTGAATTTATGTGTGTGCTTTTATGAATGTGCTTTTGTGTGTGTGTTCTTGTGTGTGTGTGTTATTAAAACCTCTTAAATATAACTCAATGTAATCGAAAATCGAATCTCCGTAACCTCCAAAAGTACTTATTTTATCATGAGAGGGCCAAGACCAGTAACTAGTACGACTGCATACTCCAAGAAAGTTTCAAATAAATTGCCGAGGTGTAGTCACTTTTGAGAACACAAGCTGTAGTACACAGTACAACCACTGAATCATTAAATATTTGATGTGATGTATTTCATATTCAACAAAACTGTACGAATAAGGCTTGAAATCACTTATATTTTTTCTAAATATACTATAATCAATTTATAAAATGATTAACTATGAGATTTCACTTTTCTTATGAATGTAAAATACATATTTGTATATTTAGTGTTCGAGAAAATTTGCATATTTTCTGAAGGTCTCTCTTGATCAAAACCTTTGCCCATATCACTGTGAACATCTCACTGAGCTCTGGCTTGGCTTCCTGAACTAGTTAGTAACTCACCCTTCATCTCATATTAATAGTGTCCATCTTTGACAAACAGAAAGAGTTTTTTGTTTAAAATCTATAAATTAATTTTGAATACTGGCTATAAATCGATCTCTCAATGTGCTACAGCAACAAAACCACTCTCTCCTGCTGCATTACGATGTAAGGATTCCAGGCTATGAGTGGCATATTACAATGTTAGGATTCCAGGCTATGAGTGGCATATTACGATGTAAGGATTCCAGGCTATGAGTGGCATATTACGATGTTAGGATTCCAGGCTATGAGTGGCATATTACGATGTAAGGATTCCAGGCTATGAGTGGCATATTACAATGTAAGGATTCCAGGCTATGAGTGGCATATTGCGATGTTAGGATTCCAGGCTATGAGTGGCATATTACGATGTTAGGATTCCAGGCTATGAGTGGCATATTACGATGTTAGGATTCCAGGCTATGAGTGGCATATTACGATGTTAGGATTCCAGGCTATGAGTGGCATATTACGATGTTAGGATTCCAGGCTATGAGTGGCATATTACGATGTTAGTATTCCAGGCTATGAGTGGCATATTACAATGTAAGGATTCCAGGCTATGAGTGGCGCTGTGGCTGCGACCTGAGGTTCAGCCAGGAGAAGATGAACAGTCGGAAGAGCGAATGAAGCAGCTTCAATTGATGTCATATTTCACATCCTGCTTCACACAGACAGAGGAGACATACTCCTGTGTCCATGAGAATCAGGGCTAGCGCTCAGTGCAAGCCCTTTCCATCTTTTGTGTCCATATACTGATTTATAAGTGAAAATATCGAACGGAACTAGTACCAGAACCACGCTACCAGAAACACGCAGGTCCCCGAAACAGGGGACTTGACATCTAAGAGGTATTAAGTGTCTTGTTTTTACAATTTTTTTATTACACCTTTATTTAACCAGGTAGACCAGTTGAGAACAAGTTCTCATTTACAACTGCGACCTGGCCAAGATAAAGCAAAGCAGTGCATTAAAAACAACAACACAGAGTTACACATAAACAAACGTACAGTCAATAACACAAAATAAAAGAAAAATAGAAAAATCTACGTACAGTGTGTGCAAATGTAGAAGAGTAGGGAGGTAAGGCAATAAATAGGCCATAGAGGTGAAATAATTACAATTTAGCATTAACACTGGAGTGATAGATGTGCAGATGATGATGTGCAAGAAGAGATACTGGGGTGCAAAAGAGCAACAGGGTAAGTAATAATATGAGGATGAGGTAGTTGGGTGTGTTATTTACAGATTGGCTGTGTACCGTTACAGTGATCTGTAAGCTGCTCAGACAGCTGATGCTTAAAGTTAGTGAGTCTAGTCACTGGTAGCAGAGAACTGGATGGAAAGGCGGCCAAAGGAATGGGGATGATCAGCGAAATATACCTGCTAGAGCATGTGCTACGGGTGGGTGTTGCTATGGTGACCAGTGAGCTGAGATAAGGCGGGGCTTTACCTAATCAGGCTGTTTGTCTTCTGGCTGTGAGGAATCAGGCTGTTTGGCTTCTGGCTGTGAGGAATCAGGCTGTTTGGCTTCTGGCTGTGATGAATCAGGCTGTTTGGCTTCTGGCTGTGAGGAATCAGGCTGTTTGGCTTCTGGCTGTGAGGAATCAGGCTGTTTGTCTTCTGGCTGTGAGGAATCAGGCTGTTTGGCTTCTGGCTGTGAGGGAATCAGGCTGTTTGTCTTCTGGCTGTGAGGAATCAGGCTGTTTGGCTTCTGGCTGTGAGGAATCAGGCTGTTTGGCTTCTGGCTGTGAGGAATCAGGCTGTTTGGCTTCTGGCTGTGAGGAATCAGGCTGTTTGGCTTCTGGCTGTGAGGAATCAGGCTGTTTGGCTTCTGGCTGTGAGGAATCAGGCTGCTTGGCTTCTGGCTGTGAGGAATCAGGGTGTTTGTTCAGAATGCTGGGAGAGGATTTCTGTTGATAGCCTCTGAGGGAACCATAATGTGTGTATTATGGAAGCCTGAAAAAATGACACCTTGATGCAATAGGCACTTGGTGTGTATGGAGGTAAGTACTGGATTATGTGGCTTTGGCAACTCAATCAGCTCCACTGAATCGCGGGTCCTGTCTGCTAAACACACATATACATGTGTGATGTGTTACCATATGTTTACATGTGTGCTGTGTTACCATATGTTTACATGTGTGCTGTGTTACCATATGTTTACATGTGTGATGTGTTACCATATGTTTATATGGCTGAAGGGGGATAGATATACAAACTCCCCTTCAATGCTTAAGGAAATAATATGGACACGGTGAAGCCTGGTAAAGGTTCAAACTAAGGCCTCCATTCTCAGATCAGTGATAGAGACTATGTTTAATATGGACACGGTGAAGCCTGGTAAAGGTTCAAACTAAGGCCTCCATTCTCAGATCAGTGATAGAGACTATGTTTAATATGGACACGGTGAAGCCCGGTAAAGGTTCAAACTAAGGCCTCCATTCTCAGATCAGTGACAGAGACTATGTTTAATATGCCATTCAATAAACAATACTTTTTGGTTTGTTTAACCTTTATTTCACTAGGCAAGCCAGTTAAGTACAAATTCTTATTTTACAATGACGGCCTACCCCGGCCAAACCCTCCCCTACCCCGGCCAAACCTTCCACTACCCCGGCCAAACCCTCCACTAACCCGGACAACGCTGGGCCAATTGTGCGCCACCCGATCACGGGCAGTTGTGATACAGCCTGGGATTTAACCAGTGTTTGTGGTGATGCCTCAAGCACTGAGATGCAGTGCCTTAGACCGCTGCTCCACTCAATAGCATATAATGCCATACAAAATTGTTAATTTTTCCGCACATAAAAACATTATTTTTCACATCAGTATAACCCTGAATCTTCTACAAGCCTTTGTGAAGCTAGAGCATAGCATGAATAAAGTCAGTTACTGGACATGGCACTGATAGTGGCTATTCATGCCACCACCCTGCCCCTACTGGTCTGATCTGTAATAGTAGGGGAGGCGGACAGACGGACAGACAGACAGACAGGCAGAGAGACAGGCAGGGAGGCAGACAGACAGACCGGCAGACAGGCAGACAGACAGACAGGCAGACAGGCAGGGGGGCATGCTGTGAGGTAGGCAGGCAGTTAGATATGCAAGCAGATAGACATGCAGGCAGATAGACATGCAGGGAGGGAGGCAGACAGACGGACAGGCGGACAGACAGGCGGGCAGACAGATAGGCAGAGAGACAGGCAGGGGGACTGACAGACAGACCGGCAGACATACAGACAGACAGGCAGAATATATGGCCTTCGTTATCATCAGAGTGTATGGGCTGTAGTCAGGATGATCTCCTCCCTATTCTAAACAGTACAATTAAAACAGGGGCCAGACATGTTTAAGCATGCAGGAATCCTGGTGCTTGAACAAAGGGCCACTTTGCCCGTCGCTGCTATCAGGGTGGAGTGTAATGGTAGAAGTCAAAATAGGGCGATTCATTTACTCTCGTTGAGCTAAGTGCATTCTTGGCTCACAGAGGGGGTGCCATGCTCTGCAAAAGCCAGAGAGCCCATTTGTGATGGCAAATGTCACCGCCTCGCATCTCTCAGCTATAGCCTACACCTCCACCACTCCTGTTTGGGTCACTGTGTTTACATCTCTCTCTCTCTCTGTCTCTGTCTCTGCCTCTGTCTCTCTCTCTCTCTGTCTCTCTCTCTCTCTCTCTCTCTCTCTCTCTCTCTCTCTCTCTCTCTCTCTCTCTCTCTCTCTCTCTCTCTCTCTGTTCATCCCTCTTTTCAGCCTCAGCTCCACTACTCTTCCACAACACAGGCTCTCTGTTCACCTCCCTCTCATTGTCTTCCATTCATCTCTCTCTCTCTCTCTCTCTCTCTCTCTCTCTCTCTCTCTCTCTCTCTCTCTCTCTCTCTGTCTCTCTCTGTCTCTCTCTGTCTCTCTCTATCCATCCCTCTTTTCAGCTTCAGCTCCACTACACTTCCACAACACAGGCTCTCTGTTTACCTCCCTCTCATTGTCTTCCATTCATCTCTCTCTCTCTCTCTCTCTCTCTCTCTCTCTCTCTCTCTCTCTCTCTCTCTCTCTCTCTCTCTCTCTCTGTCTCTCTCTGTTCATCCCTCTTTTCAGCCTCAGCTCCACTACTCTTCCACAACACAGGCTCTCTGTTTACCTCCCTCTCATTGTCTTCCATTCATCTCTCTCTCTCTCTCTCTCTCTCTCTCTCTCTCTCTCTCTCTCTCTCTCTCTCTCTCTCTCTCTCTCTCTCTCTCTCTCTCTCATCCCTCTTTTCAGCCTCAGCTCCGCTACTCTTCCACAACACAGGCTCTCTGTTTACCTCCCTCTCATTGTCTTCCATTCATCTCTCTCTCTCTCTCTCTCTCTCTCTCTCTCTCTCTCTGTCCATCCCTCTTTTTAGCCTCAGCTCCACTACTCTTCCACAACACAGGCTCTCTGTTTACCTCCCTCTAATTGTCTTCCATTCATCTCTCTCTCTCTCTCTCTCTCTCTCTCTCTCTCTCTCTCTCTCTCTCTCTCTCTCTGTCTCTCTGTCTCTCTCTCTCTCTCTGTCTCTCTGTCTCTCTCTCTCTCTCTCTCTCTCTCTCTCTCTCTCTCTCTGTCTCTCTCTGTCTCTCTCTGTTCATCCCTCTTTTCAGCCTCAGCTCCACTACTCTTCCACAACACAGGCTCTCTGTTTACCTCCCTCTCATTGTCTTCCATTCATCTCTCTCTCTCTCTCTCTCTCTCTCTCTCTCTCTCTCTCTCTCTCTCTCTCTCTCTCTCTCTCTCTCTCTCTCTCTCTCTCTCTCTCTCTCTCTCTCTCTCTCTCTCTCTCTCTTTCTCTCTCTCTCTCTTTGTCCCTCTCTCATTCTCTTCCATCCCTCTTTCCCTCTTCAATTCCTCCTTCTCTCTTTGTCCCTATCTCTAGATGTACGGTATGTGTTGTGTTATGACAAAGAGATGGATAGCTAATTAATAAGTGTGATAGGAGCAAACATGCATGTCTGCACCTGAATACCGAGGCTGTTTCAGTCCAACAGTGTCTGTTTGCACTGCAAGCGGAGCAGCCCGAGGTTTGTGTGTCGCCACTCTATCACAAAGCCAAACAGTGTACATTCGCTCTGGGCCGACACAATGTTCTATAAGGTGTGTGTGTGTGGAGCTGCCAACATAATGAATAGGCGGCTTAGCTCATGCATGCTAATGTTATGTTGTAAGCAATTTTGTTGACAACTGCTAATACTTCTTTCATATTATCATCAAAAGCAGCTAATACAACAGCCATTACTCCACGGCTCCCCATGCAAGACATGATGGATTGTGACCTTAGTATGGGTTAGCCTAGTTTTGAAAGTTAAACAACCAGCAATAAATCACGGAATTATTACAGTGCGCTTTAATTGGTTAAGGACTGTTTATTTCCTAAAGAGGTACAACAAATTGGGGTTCGTCACTTTTTAATTTGCAAAGTACATTTTTTATTACGAATGGCAGTTGAATATTACCTCTCCTTTGTCATGCAAAATACGCAACACACTGGCAATCTATTAATTGGACAAAAATGCGGTGCCAGCGCAAATCCCTCTCTTCCTCAGTGCAGGGGAGCGACTGGGTCTATTAGGAGAAGAGGGAACTGAGGAACAGAGGAGAGTGAAAAACCTTGCCTCGCTCCATGCCCACTTCTTTCTGATGGAAATACAACCAGGGTTGGGGAGTGACAGATTACAAAAAAATATATATGCAATTGTAATCCGTTACATTACCAGCAAAATCATTTTGTAATCAGATTGCAGAGACCACTATGACGACTCCAACATCTGATGCATTTGATAGATAGCGAGAAAAGAGTAGGAATAGGTTTTTGTAGGCTACAGTGCAAACTATGTCTTCCAATGGTGCAACTACTGTGGGCATCAAAGATTATACGACCAATTTGAATAAAGGCTTGGAGGTAAGGATGACAGCAGTGGTGTAGCCTACGGGCGATACAGATATAACTTATTATTGATATCTGCATAGCAATGATGTGAATCACACCGCTGCTCTCTCATTTAGTAACTTGCTCCTTATGGATTGAGGTTGTTGTGGATGTCTGTTCAGAAATGTATAGGTATATTTTACCACAATGATGGTTAAATTGAAGAAGTGTAGGCTAAATTGTCTAGGGGCGGCAGGGTAGCCTAGTGGTTAGAGCGTTGGACTAGTAACCGCAAGGTTACAAGTTCAAACCCCTGAGCTGACAAGGTACAAATCTGTCATTCTGCCCCTGAACAGGCAGTTAACCCACTGTTCCCAGGCTGTCATTGAAAATAAGGATTTGTTCTTAACTGACTTGCCTGGTTAAATAAAGGTAAAATAAAAAAATGTAAAATATCAATCCTTGTTTATGTGACCTGTGAACAGTCAGTGAAGAATGTGCTCTTGCAACAGATGCAAAATGCGGCTCACAGCCTATGGAATAAAAGAGGGAGTTCCTCCCTTGTAAATACCTCCCTTGTAAATACATTTCTTTTAAAGATTGCCTTTTGTGAACTAACACTCACATTTGACTTTTCCCCCCTACTAGCACTGACTTTGCTGATAGCTACTTCATTGAGGGAAAATGTACTTGCTATGACTGAGATATGTAGTTGTCCCACCTGGCTATCTTAAGACGAATCCAATAACATGTAAGTGTAAATGTGGTTTTGGGCTCCATAAATACAATCAAAAACAAGTTTCATTTAAGAAGAGTAGGGCTTTTGTTGCTCAATCTAATTCATGCTGATTCCAGAAAAGGTCCAAAGGACTTAACAGACATGTGATTTTACTCGCACACTTTTGATAGACTTCAACAAATTATCGAGATATCAAAGTGTCTCCCATAGAGCTCCTATTAAATGAATGAAGTATTCTTATTCCTAATTCTAAGGTGTCACCAACAGAAACAGAAACAATAGGCCTATAGCAAACGCATCATTCGGAGGTCATTTTCACGTGATGTAAATAGTCACGTCATGAGGCAGTGCTCTAAGAACGCCGTTCCATGAGGCAGCGCTCTAAGAACGCCGTTCCATGAGGCAGCGCTCTAAGAACGCCGTTCCATGAGGCAGGGCTCTAAGAACGCCGTTCCATGAGGCAGCGCTCTAAGAACGCCGTTCCATGAGGCAGCGCTCTAAGAATGCCGTTCCATGAGGCACCGCTCTAAGAACGCCGTTCCATGAGGCAGCGCTCTAAGAACGCCCGTTCCATGAGGCAGCGCTCTAAGAACGCTCTAAGTTCCATGAGGCAGCGCTCTAAGAACGCCGTTCCATGAGGCAGCGCTCGCCGTTCCATGAGAACGCCGTTCCATGAGGCAGGGCTCTAAGAACGCCATTCCATGAGGCAGCGCTCTAAGAACGCCGTTCCATGAGGCAGGGCTCTAAGAAGGCGGGCTCTAAGTTCCATGAGGCAGCGCTCTAAGAACGCCGTTCCATGAGGCAGCGCTCTAAGAACGCCGTTCCATGAGGCAGCGCTCTAAGAACGCCGTTCCATGAGGCAGCGCTCTAAGAACGCCGTTCCATGAGGCAGCGCTCTAAGAACGCCGTTCCATGAGGCAGCGCTCTAAGAACGCCGTTCCATGAGGCAGCGCTCTAAGAACGCCGTTCCATGAGGCAGCGCTCTAAGAACGCCGTTCCATGAGGCAGCGCTCTAAGAACGCCGTTCCATGAGGCAGCGCTCTAAGAACGCCGTTCCATGAGGCAGCGCTCTAAGAACGCCGTTCCATGAGGCAGCGCTCTAAGAACGCCGTTCCATGAGGCAGCGCTCTAAGAACGCCGTTCCATGAGGCAGCGCTCTAAGAACGCCGTTCCATGAGGCAGGGCTCCATGAGGCAGCGCTCTAAGAACGCCTAAGAACGTTCCATGAGGCAGCGCTCTAAGAACGCCGTTCCATGAGGCAGCGCTCTAAGAACGCCGTTCCATGAGGCAGGGCTCTAAGAACGCCATTCCATGAGGCAGCGCTCTAAGAACGCCGTTCCATGAGGCAGGGCTCTAAGAACGCCGTTCCATGAGGCAGCGCTCTAAGAACGCCGTTCCATGAGGCAGGGCTCTAAGAACGCCTAAGAACGTTCCATGAGGCAGCGCTCTAAGAACGCCGTTCCATGAGGCAGCGCTCTAAGAACGCCGTCCATCCATGAGGCAGCGCTCTAAGAACGCCGTTCCATGAGGCAGCGCTCTAAGAACGCATGAGGCAGCGCTCTAAGAACGCCGTTCCATGAGGCAGGGCTCTAAGAACGCCGTTCCATGAGGCAGAGGCAGCTCTCTAAGAACGCCGTTCCATGAGGCAGGGCTCTAAGAACGCCGTTCCATGAGGCAGGGCTCTAAGAACGCCCATGTTCCATGAGGCAGGGCTCTAAGAACGCCGTTCCATGAGGCAGCGCTCTAAGAACGCCGAGGCAGGGCTTCCATGAGGCAGCGCTCTAAGAACGCCGTTCCATGAGGCAGCGCTCTAAGAACGCCGTTCCATGAGGCAGGGCTCTAAGAACGCCGTTCCATGAGGCAGCGCTCTAAGAACGCCGTTCCATGAGGCAGGGCTCTAAGAACGCCGTTCCATGAGGCAGGGCTCTAAGAACGCCGTTCCATGAGGCAGCGCTCTAAGAACGCCGTTCCATGAGGCAGCGCTCTAAGAACGCCGTTCCATGAGGCAGCGCTCTAAGAACGCCGTTCCATGAGGCAGGGCTCTAAGAACGCCGTTCCATGAGGCAGGGCTCTAAGAACGCCGTTCCATGAGGCAGCGCTCTAAGAACGCCGTTCCATGAGGCAGCGCTCTAAGAACGCCGTTCCATGAGGCAGGGCTCTAAGAACGCCGTTCCATGAGGCAGCGCTCTAAGAACGCCGTTCCATGAGGCAGCGCTCTAAGAACGCCGTTCCATGAGGCAGCGCTCTAAGAACGCCGTTCCATGAGGCAGCGCTCTAAGAACGCCGTTCCATGAGGCAGCGCTCTAAGAACGCCGTTCCATGAGAGCAGCACTTCTTTTTCCACCGTGTTTGGACGCAATAAGCCCAACCATTCCTCCATGACAAGAACATAAACAACAGAGGAAGCTCATACATTTTGGGTTGTGTTCAGGTAAATCAATTAGACTAATATGTACTGAACAAAATTATAAAAACAATTTCAACAATTTTACTACATTACAGTTCATTTAAGGAAATCAGGCCCTAATTTATTAATTTCACATGACTGGGCAGGGGTGCTGCCATGGGTGGGTCTGGGAGGGCATAGCCCCACCCACTTTGGAGCCAGGCCCACCCACTTAGGAGCAAGGCCCACCCACTGGGGAGCCAGGCCCAGCCAATCAGAATGAGTTTTCCCCACAAAAGGGCTTTATTACAGACAGAAATACTTCGCAGTTTCATCAGCTGTCCGGGTGGCTGGTCACAGACGGTCCCACAGGTGAAGAAGCCAGGTGTGGAGGTCCTGGGCTGGCATGGTTACATCTGGTCTGCAGTTGAGTGGCTGGTTCGATGTACTGCCAAATTCTCTAAAACGACGTTGGAGGCGGCTCATGGTAGCGAAATTAACATTCAATTATCTGGTAACAGCTCTGGTGGGCATTCCTGCAGTCACCATGCCAATTGCAAGCTCCCTCAAAACGTGAGACATCTGTGGCTTTGTGTGGTGAGACAAAACTGCACATTTTAGAGTGCCCTTTATTGTCCCCAGCATAAGGTGCACTTGTGTAATGATCATGCTGTTTAATCAGCTTCTTGATTTGCCACACCTGTCAGGTGGATGGATTATCTTGGCAAAGGAGAAATGCTCACTAACAGGGATGTAAACACATTTGTGAATGAAATATGATAGAAATAAGCTTTTTGTGCGAATGGAACAATTCTGTGATCTTATTTCAGCTCATGAAACATGGGAACAACACTTTACATGTTGCATTTATATTTTGGTTCAGTTTATATTTCCATATTTCTAAGTCCTTTTCTTGAAAATCCAGGGATATTTAGTGAATTGGAATAACTGGAGATCTGACAAACTGGTTTTAATGTAAATATATAGCCTACTCATTTTATTATCTGTAATAAGCTAATTTCACTTCTGATTACATTTTTGGTTAGGTAACTAATATCTGTAAAAGTAACCTCGTCCCTCTCTTCTCACTCTCTTCCCCCTCTCTTCCCCCTCTCTCCTCCCTCTCTTCTCCCTCTCCTTCCCCTCTCTTCCCCTCTCTTCTCCCTCTCTTCTCCCTCTCCTTCCCCTCTCTCTCTTCCCCGCTCTTCCCCTCTCTTCTCCCTCTCTTCTCCCTCTCGTCTCGCTCTCTTCTCCCTCTCGTCTCCTTCTATTCTCCCTCTCTCTTCTCCCTCTCGTCTCCCTCTCTTTCCTTCTATTCTCCTTCTCTCTCCTCCCTCTCTTCTCCCTCTCTTTCCTTCTCATCTCCCTCTCTTCTTCCCCTCTCTTCCCCCTCTCTTCCCCCTCTCTCCTACCTCTCCCCCTCTCTTCTCCCTCTCTTCTCTCTCTCTCTTCCCTCTCTTCCCCTCTCTTCCCCCTCTCTTCCCCTCTCTTCCCCCTCTCTCCCCTCCCTCTCTTCCCCCTCGCTCCTACCCCTCCCCCTCTCTTCCCCTCTCTTCCCCCTCTCTCCCCTCCCTCTCTGCCCCCTCTCTCCAACCTCTCCCCCTCTTTTCTCCCTCTCTTCTCTCTCTCCTCCCTCTCCCCCCTCTCTCCCCCTCTCCTACAGTTAATTAAGACAGTGTAAATATGAAGGACACATGTGGTAATTATATGTGGCCCCCTGTAGGTTTTTACAGCAGCTTATTTTCATGGAGACACTGGTGATTCATTGAATTGTTTGGAATCCCAATATCAACCTACTTTAACATGTATTGCCAGTACAGTGTTGAACCAACCAGCCTATGCATTACACTTTGCATAGTCTTAGAGACTACTACATTCAATGTAATTGTGCGTGTAATTGTGCGTGTCTGGGTCTGTGCAGTAGAAACTTGATGTATGTGAAGTGAGGTCTTAACATCAGTGACCGTATTATGTAGTTAGTGCCCATGTCCGGTTGGACTAAAAGGACTCCAGTTTGATTGGTCAGTACATGAAGCTTGAGTGTTCTGGTTGGTCAGTGCACTTGGAGATGGAGTGTTTTGATTGGCGTTGTCAGCTTCCCGATGTCGTCACTTTCCCCTATATCCTGGTGTGGCAGTATGACGACACATTGCCAGCTGCTGGTGACAGGTTGCCACCCTAAGATGTCACAATCCTGTCCTGTGTGTCTAAATCCCCCCATCCTCTTACGCCCGTCACTCACCCATTTTTCTCCGACGCCTCCTAGACCAATCAGCCGCCGTCTCCTGGGACATTATGTCACACATTTAAGGATGCATGACAAAGTGCTCCTTGATTTCCCAGTGGCCGCTATCTGTCGCCTGCTCTCTCTGAAATACACACGCTCACGCACACACACACACACACACACACACACACACACACACACACACACACACACACACACACACACACACACACACACACACACACACACACACACGCACACACACACGCATGCACACGCACGCACACACGCATGCACGTACATACACACAAATATACACACACTCGCACATACCCTTTCCATGTGACATAGGACATATGTCAGAGGACGACACGTCAGCAGTGTGTCTGGCAGTGCATCCTGGGAGTTTGCAGTGCTTTCTCTCATTTACATTAGCAACAAATTGCCATGGTTGAATAGCAACTCTTCACTAACACAGATGTTGAGAGAGTACATATTTCACCCATTGATTTTCGAGGTGGTTAATTATTATTGGCAATGTAAGAAATATATGTATTTTTTAGAGGTACTTTGTTTACGATCATCAAAGAAAAGATACGATTCTCTCTCTCCAAAACAGTTTTATCTCACCTTCAGTGGAGTATGATGTCTGTTCCAATAGATATTCACCGTTTGTAAAGGTGCAGTGTTTTTCATTTAAAAGCAGGCCACCACATCAACAGGACACTAATAGCTGTCTCTCACCATTAACTTCCAGGTCTAGTCCATTTTGGTCTGCCTCTCTACCTCCTTAGGGACTAGGTCATGATCCTAGACCTCCATGACAGTGGGAACTCACCTTCTGGTAAAGATCAAATCCTCTTTGATGTTGACATGTTCAAACAATAAGAAAAAGAGTTTGACCTTCCTGCGTTGTGTCCCTGTGAGAGTGAAAGAACTGTTCTATGAGAGAGAATGAACTCCACTGTGAGTAAATCAACTACACTATGAGAGAGAATCAATTCCATTATGATAGAGAATCAACTGCATAATGAGAATCAACTGCACTATGAGAGTGAATCAACCATTTTGACATATTTTCAACTGCACAATGAGAGAGAATCAACCATTTTGACATATTTTCAACTGCACAATGAGAGAGAATCAACTGCAGTATGAGAGTGAATCAACCACTTTGAGACATAATCAACTGCACCATGAGAGAGAATCAACTCCAATATGAAATGATCAACCACACTATGAGAGAGAATCAGCTGCACTATGAGAGAGAAGCAACTGCACTATGAGAGAATCAACCATATTATGAGAGAGAATCAACTCCACTATGAGTGAATCAACCACACTATGAGAGAGAATTAACTTCACAATGAGTGAATCAACTGCACAATGAGAGAGAATCAATCACTTTGAGAAAGAAATGAGTGAAATGGAACTTTACCGATGTGATGTCAGATGTCAGATGTCTCCCCTCTGAGAGGCATACAAAATAGAGATTGTGTTCCAGAAAAAAAAGGCTATTTTGGCCTCTGTACCTAAAGCATTGTGGGTGTGTATTCACATGTGTGTAGAGAAGACTGAGTGCGTTCCTTCTCACTCGCAGATGGGTCTTTTATGCCGGATGAAAGCAGAACTTCAGCTGGAGAGAGCTTCCAGCCCTGTTGCAAGGGGTTCAGTGAAGAAAGTGGCTAAAGTAATGCTGCAAAGCCATCTGTGTCATTACGGCCTTTCTCTAAAAAATGCCTTGTTTATAATAGGCGACTGAGACAACAATTGCGGTGGAGTAGCTTTGAAGTGCGAACGTGTCGCTCTTGAGAGACTGGAGGGGATACAATGCGCCTAACATGTGACAGAGAAGTGCTGCATAATAAAACGAATAGCGAATCACATTAATGGGGGGGGGGGTCTGATAGGGCTTGCAGTTATCAAAACAATCATAAAGAGTAGGAAGACAGAGTCCCACCTCCTCGAACACAGCTGTCAATCAAAGTGGTTCCAAACAGGAGCCAATCGGCTTCTGCTCCAACGGCAGTTACATTTAACATGCGAGTGGGGAACGGAAATTGTTTGTGACACAAATCCACTACTGATTCAACAACCAACACAGCTCTGGGCTTAAGAGGTTATACATTCATTGACCATACTCTCTCATCTTTTTTAAATGGCTGTTTTGGTAAAGAAGTAATCCCTGTGATAGAAATCAAAGTTGATGGATAAGCATTTTCTTTGTGAATACCAGGCCTGACATCCTCTGTGTATCTACCATGTGTGGCTTTGTGCAGGTGCTGATTCTCAGTCTAAAGGGTGAAGTGAGATGCTGTCTGTAGGATGTCTCGTTGTGTGACTGTGTGTGTGTGTGTGTCTCTTTCTCTACTTGTTTACTTAGCATCCTGTAGATTATCCTATTCCATTGAGATATTCTCTCAAACTATACTGCCAACAGGAAACAGAGTCAGTCATTGAATGGTTTTCATCTGTGTCACAACCTTTGTGCATACCCGTCTGTACTCAAATCCTGCCTCTGGTGCCTCCCTCCTTTGCCTCTCTCCATTGTAGACATACACAGTGCACTTTGAAAGTTTTTTTCCACATTTTGTTGCGTTACAACCTTATTCTAAAATTAATTGAATAGTTTTTTTCATCAATCTACACACAATACCCCGTAATGACAAAGCAAAAGCAGTTTTTTTTAAAGAAAAATTAAGTATCACATTTACGTTAGTATTCAGACCCTTAATTTAGTACTTTGTTGGAGCAACTTTGGCAGCGAAAACAGCCTCAAGTCTTCTTGGGTATGATGGTTCAAGCTTGGCACACCTGTACTTAGGGAGTTTCTCCCATTCTTCTCTGCAGATGCACTTAAGCTCTGTCAGGTTGGATGGGGAGCTTCGCTGCACGGCAATTTTCAGGTCTCTCCAGAGATGAGGGTTCAAGTCCAGACTCTGGCTGGGCCACTCAAGGACATTCAGAGACTTGTACCAAAGCCACTCCTGCGTTGTCTTGGCTGTGTACTTAGGGTCATTGTCCTGTTGGAAGGTGAACCTTCACCCCAGTCTGAGGTCCTCAGCTCTCTGGAGCAGGTTTTCATCAAGGATCTCTTTGTACTTTGCTCTGTTCATCGTTCCCTCGATCCTGACTAGTCTTGCAGTCCCTGCCGTTGAAAATCATCCCCACAGCATGATGCTGCCACCACCGTGCTTCACCATAGGGATGGTGCCAGGTTTCCTCCAGACGTGACGCTTGGCCAAAGAGATCAATCTTGGTTTCATCAGACCAGATAATCTTGTTTCTCATCGTCTGATAGTCCTTAGGTGCCTTTTGGCAAACTCCAAGCTGGCTGACGTGCCATTTACTGAGGAGTGGCTTCCGTCTGGCCACTCTACCATAAAGGCCTGTGCTGCAGAGATGGTTGTCCTTCTGGAAGGTTCTCCCATCTCCACAGAGGAACTCTGTAGCTCCGTGAGAGTGACCATCGGGTTCTTGGTCACCTTCCTGACCAAGGCCCTTCTCCCCCGATTACTCAGTTTGGCTGGGTGGCCAGCTCTAGGAAGAACTTCTTCCATTTAGGAATGTTGGAGGCCACTGTGTTCTTCAATGCTGCAGTACTTTTTTGTTACCCTTCCCCAGACTTGCCTCGACACAATGCTGTCTCGGAGCTCTACGGACAATTCGTTCAACCTCATGGCTTGATTTTGATCTGACATGCACTGTTAACTTTGGGACCTTATACAGACAGGTGTGTGCCTTTTCCAAATCATGTCCAATCAATTGAATTTACCACAGGTGGACTGTTGTAGAAACATCTCAAGGATCATCAATGGAAACAGGTGTCAAGCTCTGACCTTAGAGAGCCGTTTTATTTCTCTATTTGGTTAGGTCAGGGTGTGATGTGGGGTGGGCATTCTATTTTTTGTTTTCTAGGTTTCTTTATTTCTATGTTTTGGCCGGGTATGGTTCTCAATCAGGGACAGCTGTCTATCGTTGTCTCTGATTGGGAATCCTACTTAGGTAGCCCTTTTCCCTCCTTTCAGGGTGAGTAGTTAACTTTGTTTGTTGCACTTAGCCCTCGTGAAGCTTCACAGTTGTTAATCTTATTTCTTGTTTTGTTGGCATCATTCCATAATAAAGGAAAATGTATGTTCACCACTCTGCACTTTGGTCTACTTATTTTGACAGCCGTGACAACAGGACACACCTGAGCTCAATTTCCAGTCTCATCGCAAAGGGTCTGAATACTTACATAAATATGGTATTTAGGTTTTAAAAAATATATATTTGCTAAAATTTATAAAAACCTGTCATTATGCGGTATTGTGTGCAGATTGATTAGGAAAACATTTTATTTTATACATTTTAGAATAAGGCTTTAACGTAACAAAATGTGGAAGATATTTTCAAGGGGTTTGAATACTTTCCGAATGCACTGTACACTCTTTAAAAAAGGTGCTATCTAAAACCTTAAATGGTTCTTTCGGCTGTCCCCGTAGGAGAAGGCTTTGAATAACCCTCTTTGGTTCTAGGTTAAAACCCTTCTAGTTCCAAGTAGAACCCGTTTGACTTCCACGTAGAACCCCTTCCACAGAGTTTTACCTGGAACCAAAACGTGTTCTACTATGGGGATAGCTGGAGAATCCTTTTGGAACCCTTTTTTCTAAGAGTATAGGGTTATCCATTCTATTTCCATAGTCAACAACTTAGTTCAAAGTTACCCACCAAAGCTATCATTTAGGATCAAATACATGCAAGCATAGTTTTACTATGTCTTTATTGTACGATTAGTGGTGTCTATGGCATCGGTGCTGACAGAGTATAGAGGTGATTAACGTTCCCCGTCTAGACAACAAATCAGTCTAAACCATTACCTTGATCAGCAGTCTGGTCAATAAGTCAGGATTCTTCCATGTGGGTTTAAAGGGACAATCTGCAGTTTCAACAATTACAAAGGAAATTGATGTACCAACTGCTGATTGCCTATTACCAACACATTGTTTCAGCCCACAGTCTCTGTACTCAGTCAGACAGGCCAATAACTCTGTCCTAGGTGTGTTCAGTTAGCAGACTTAGTGATGGATCTGTCGTCTATCAATTAGGCAGAAATGTGAAGAGATGTAATGAACCATGAGGCAATGCGTTGAGGGCTTCAGACTCCTTCCCCAGCCATTTCTCTTTCTCTCCTTCCCTTTTTCTCTCTTCTGCCTCGTTTCGCCTCGTTCCCCTCGTTTTCCCACATTCCCCTCATTTCGCCTAGTTCCCCTCGTTGTTCCATGGCACTCAGTTCATTCCCTGGTGGGTGTCAGGTTCAGCTCAAGTGTGCTGCACAAAAAGGCAGAGAGAAGGAATCTGTGACCATTGACTGTTTATCTTAGCGAGTGTGACGCTGGAAAGTGAAACACACCGGCAGCCACGTTCCGCCCTGTCTCAGGCATGACGGGCGGCTCTGAGAGACATGGGCTGGGCCTTCAAACGGGGGGCCTGCCAGGTCAACAGGGATTGGTTAACTCCTCTGGTAACTGTTCATGTAACTCAATTTGTGCTTTTGTCTTTCCTCTTTGATTACATCCAATCAGAAGACATGCTTTCAGTTCATGACTCGGTTCATCTTTCTGTGTGGTACCTGCATCCCAGACCTGTTCATCTTTTTGTGTGGTACCTGCATCCCAGATCTGTTCTTCTTTTTGTTGATCAGACAAACACACACACATAAGTATGCATGCGGACACACGCACACACATTCACTGGCATGGACACATGCACACACACACACACACACCGGTACACACACACCGGTACACACACACACACACACACACACACACACACACACACACACACACACACACACACACACACACACACACACACACACACACACACACACACACACACACACACACACACACACACACACACACACACACACACACACATAGATCATCACTCTCATAAGAATGCATTCAAAGGCCTGCTCTAGTGCACTCATTTGCATCCCGACACATGTAGTTGATGTGTATGTTGCTTACGTCCTCGCCTAGTGACACAGGCCACATTAGGAATGCTTTTGTCATGGGTTGGCTTGGCAACTGATATGAGTGCTGGTGGCTAGCATAAGATTGACCCTTAATGAATAGAATAAAGAATGTTGTAATTGTTCAAAACGTTCAACCTAATCTCTGATGGGATCGTTATTAGTCTACTTTCAGCTTCAGCACCAGCTGTTTGTTCAAAACATCGCTGCAATAATAACTATATAATTACTGCAATTAGTATGGAGGTAATTATATTGCATGGTCATTGGCACAATTGAACACAATGTTCTCCAGATGTGTGATCCAGTAAAGATGAGCTGATATGCTGGTATGTTTGAGATCATTCCGCTGGGGAATATCTTCTCTTGAGGTCCACCCTCCATCCTTTCAGAAACTTGGCTTACTTCTGAGGAAGTTATTTCCTAATAGGATCTGATTGGCCATAATCATGGAAACACGCAGTTTTACCCTCCAGATGTACAGCACAGTGTATGATGACCTTCAAACACCCATTTCCCCATCTTTTACCCATCATCAGATTGAATCACAGAGGGAGGCTCCTCTCGTCCACCAAGGTCTCACTCCTAGTTAACGGAGAACACAAATAATAACGTAGGAAAGAGGGCAAACATATTCACATGCATTCATGCACAACCTGACAACAGTACAATGTGTGTCCAAGGTCTGACAAGTGGGTGTGTGCTGCTGTACTACATACTGCCTACATACTGCCTGAGGTAAGGGTTAAGGTCAAGGTAAGGGTAAAGGTAAGAGTAAAGGTAAGGGTAGATATAAGGGTAGAGGTAAGGGTAGAGGTAAGGGTAAAGGTAAGGTAAGGGTAGATGTAAGGTAAGGGTAGAGGTAAGGTAAGGGTAGATGTAAGTGTAGAGGTAAGGGTAGATATAAGGGTAGAGGTAAGGGTAGAGGTAAGGGTAGAGGTAAGGGTAGAGGTAAGGTAAGGGTAGAGGTAAGGTAAGGGTAGATGTAAGGTAAGGGTAGAGGTAAGGTAAGGGTAGAGGTAAGGTAAGGCTAGAGGTAAGGTAAGGGTAGATGTAAGAGTAAAGGTAAGGGTAGATATAAGGGTAGATGTAAGGTAAGGGTAGAGGTAAGGTAAGGGTAGAGGTAAGGTAAGGCTAGAGGTAAGGTAAGGGTAGAGGTAAGAGTAAAGGTAAGGGTAGATATAAGGGTAGATGTAAGGGTAGAGATAAGGGTAGATATAAGGGTAGAGGTAAGGGTAGAGGTAAGGGTAGAGGTAAGGGTAGAGGTAAGGGTAAGGGTAAAGGTAAGGGTAAAGGTAAGGGTAGAGGTAAGGGTAAAGGTAAGGTAAGGGTAGATGTAAGGTAAGGGTAGAGGTAAGGTAAGGGTAGAGGTAAGGTAAGGCTAGAGGTAAGGTAAGGGTAGATGTAAGGGTTAAGGTAAGGATAAAGGTAAGGTAAGGGTAGAGGTAAGGGTAGAGGTAAGGGTAGATGTAAGGTAAGGGTAGAGGTAAGGGTAGAGGTAAGGGTAGAGGTAAGGGTAGAGGTAAGGTAAGGGTAGAGGTAAGGTAAGGGTAGAGGTAAGGGTAGAGGTAAGGTAAGGGTAGATGTAAGGTAAGGGTAGAGGTAAGGTAAGGGTAGAGGTAAGTGTAGAGGTAAGGGTTAAGGTAAGGGTAGAGGTAAGGGTAGAGTAAGGGTTAAGGTAAGGGTAGAGGTAAGGGTAGAGTAGGGGTAAAGGTAAGGGTAGATGTAAGTGTAGAGGTAAGGGTTAAGGTAAGGGTAGAGGTAAGGGTAGAGGTAAGGGTAGAGGTAAGGGTAGAGTAGGGGTAAAGGTAAGGGTAGATGTAAGTGTAGAGGTAAGGGTAGAGGTAAGGTAAGGGTAGAGGTAAGGGTAGAGGTAAGGGTAGAGTAGGGGTAAAGGTAAGGGTAGATGTAAGTGTAGAGGTAAGGGTAGAGGTAAGGTAAGGGTAGAGGTAAGGGTAGAGGTAAGGGTAGAGTAGGGGTAAAGGTAAGGGTAGATGTAAGTGTAGAGGTAAGGGTAGAGGTAAGGTAAGGGTAGAGGTAAGGGTTAAGGTAAGGGTAGAGGTAAGGGTAGAGGTAAGGGTAGAGGTAAGGGTAGAGTAGGGGTAAAGGTAAGGGTAGATGTAAGTGTAGAGGTAAGGGTAGAGGTAAGGTAAGGGTAGAGGTAAGGGTAGAGGTAAGGGTAGAGGTAAGGGTAGAGTAGGGGTAAAGGTAAGGGTAGAGGTAAGGGTTAAGGTAAGGGTAGAGGTAAGGGTAGAGGTAAGGGTAGTAGAGTAGGGGTAAAGGTAAGGGTAGAGGTAAGGGTAGAGGTAAGGGTAGATATAAGGGTAAAGGTTAGGGTAGAGGTAAGGGTTAAGGTAAGGGTAGAGGTAAGGGTAGAGGTAAGGGTAGCGGTAAGGGTAGAGATAAGGGTACAGGTAAGGGTAGAGTAGGGGTAAAGGTAAGGGTAGAGGTAAGGGTTAAGGTAAGGGTAGAGGTAAGGGTGGAGGTAAGGGTAGAGGTAAGGGTAGAGGTAAGGGTAGAGTAGGGGTAAAGGTAAGGGTAGATGTAAGTGTAGAGGTAAGGGTAGAGGTAAGGGTAGAGATAAGGGTAGAGGTAAGGGTAGAGGTATGGGTTAAGGTAAGGCTAGAGGTAAGGGTAGAGGTAAGGGTAGAGGTAAGGGTAGATGTAAAGGTAAGGGTAGATGTAAGTGTAGAGGTAAGGGTTAAGGTAAGGGTAGAGGTAAGGGTAGAGTAGGGGTAAAGGTAAGGGTAGAGGTAAGGGTAGAGGTAAGGGTAGAGGTAAGGGTAGAGTAGGGGTAGAGGTAAGGGTAGAGGTAAGGGTTAAGGTAAGGGTAGAGGTAAGGGTAGAGGTAAGGGTAGAGTAGGGGTAAAGGTAAGGGTAGAGGTAAGGGTAGAGGTAAGGGTAGAGTAGGGGTAAAGGTAAGGGTAGAGGTAAGGGTTAAGGTAAGGGTAGAGGTAAGGGTAGAGGTAAGGGTAGAGTAGGGGTAAAGGTAAGGGTAGAGGTAAGGGTAGAGGTAAGGGTAGCGGTAAGGGTAGAGGTAAGGGTGGAGGTAAGGGTAGAGGTAAGGGTAGAGATAAGGGTAGGGGTAAGGGTAGAGCAGGGGTAAAGGTAAGGGTTAAGGTAAGGGTAGAGGTAAGGGTAGAGGTAAGGGTGGAGGTAAGGGTAGAGGTAAGGGTAGAGGTAAGGGTAGAGTAGGGGTAAAGGTAAGGGTAGAGGTATGGGTTAAGGTAAGGGTAGAGGTAAGGGTAGAGGTAAGGGTAGAGGTAAGGGTAGATGTAAAGGTAAGGGTAGAGGTAAGGGTACAGGTATCTGTAGAGGTAAGGGTAGAGGTAAGGGTAAAGGTAAGGTAAGGGTAGATGTAAGGTAAGGGTAGAGGTAAGGTAAGGGTAGATGTAAGTGTAGAGGTAAGGGTTAAGGTAAGGGTAGAGGTAAGGGTAGAGTAGGGGGAAAGGTAAGGGTAGAGGTAAGGGTAGAGGTAAGGGTAGAGGTAAGGGTAGAGGTAGGGGTAGAGGTAAGGGTTAAGGTAAGGGTAGAGGTAAGGGTAGAGGTAAGGGTAGAGTAGGGGTAAAGGTAAGGGTAGAGGTAAGGGTTAAGGTAAGGGTAGAGGTAAGGGTAGAGGTAAGGGTAGAGTAGGGGTAAAGGTAAGGGTAGAGGTAAGGGTAGAGGTAAGGGTAGTGGTAAGGGTAGAGGTAAGGGTGGAGGTAAGGGTAGAGGTAAGGGTAGAGATAAGGGTAGGGGTAAGGGTAGAGCAGGGGTAAAGGTAAGGGTTAAGGTAAGGGTAGAGGTAAGGGTAGAGGTAAGGGTGGAGGTAAGGGTAGAGGTAAGGGTAGAGGTAAGGGTAGAGTAGGGGTAAAGGTAAGGGGAGATGTAAGTGTAGAGGTAAGGGTAGAGGTAAGGGTAGAGATAAGGGTAGAGGTAAGGGTAGAGGTATGGGTTAAGGTAAGGCTAGAGGTAAGGGTAGAGGTAAGTGTAGAGGTAAGGGTAGAGGTAAGGGTAAAGGTAAGGTAAGGGTAGATGTAAGGTAAGGGTAGAGGTAAGGTAAGGGTAGATGTAAGTGTAGAGGTAAGGGTTAAGGTAAGGGTAGAGGTAAGGGTAGAGTAGGGGTAAAGGTAAGGGTAGAGGTAAGGGTAGAGGTAAGGGTAGAGGTAAGGGTAGAGTAGGGGTAAAGGTAAGGGTAGAGGTAAGGGTAGAGGTAAGGGTAGAGTAGGGGTAAAGGTAAGGGTAGAGGTAAGGGTTAAGGTAAGGGTAGAGGTAAGGGTAGAGGTAAGGGTAGAGTAGGGGTAAAGGTAAGGGTAGAGGTAAGGGTAGAGGTAAGGTAAGGGTAGAGGTAAGGGTGGAGGTAAGGGTAGAGGGAAGGGTAGAGGTAAGGGTAGAGGTAAGGGTAGAGTAGGGGTAAAGGTAAGGGTAGATGTAAGTGTAGAGGTAAGGGTAGAGGTAAGGGTAGAGATAAGGGTAGAGGTAAGGGTAAAGGTAAGGGTTAAGGTAAGGGTAGAGGTAAGGGTAGAGGTAAGGGTGGAGGTAAGGGTAGAGCAGGGGTAAAGGTAAGGGTTAAGGTAAGGGTAGAGGTAAGGGTAGAGGTAAGGGTGGATGTAAGTGTAGAGGTAAGGGTAGAGGTAAGGGTAGAGATAAGGGTAGAGGTAAGGGTAGAGGTATGGGTTAAGGTAAGGCTAGAGGTAAGGGTAGAGGTAAGGGTAGAGGTAAGGGTAGATGTAAAGGTAAGGGTAGAGGTAAGGGTAGAGGTAAGTGTAGAGGTAAGGGTAGAGGTAAGGGTAAAGGTAAGGTAAGGGTAGATGTAAGGTAAGGATAGAGGTAAGGTAAGGGTAGATGTAAGTGTAGAGGTAAGGGTTAAGGTAAGGGTAGAGGTAAGGGTAGAGTAGGGGTAAAGGTAAGGGTAGAGGTAAGGGTAGAGGTAAGGGTAGAGTAGGGGTAAAGGTAAGGGTAGATGTAAGTGTAGAGGTAAGGGTAGAGGTAAGGGTAGAGATAAGGGTAGAGGTAAGGGTAAAGGTAAGGGTTAAGGTAAGGGTAGAGGTAAGGGTAGAGGTAAGGGTAGAGGTAAGGGTAGAGTAGGGGTAAAGGTAGGGGTAGAGGTAAAGGTAAGGGTAGAGGTAAGGGTAAAGGTAAGGGTAGATGTAAGTGTACAGGTAAGGGTAGAGGTAAGGGTAGAGGTAAGTGTAGAGGTAAGGGTTAAGGTAAGCATATAGGTAAGGGTAGAGGTAAGGGTAGAGTAGGGGTAGAGTTAAGGGTAGAGATAAGGGTAGAGGTAAGGGTAGAGTAGGGGTAAAGGTAAGGGTTAAGGTAAGGGTAGAGGTAAGGGTAGAGGTAAGGGTAGAGTAGGGGTAAAGGTAAGGGTAGATGTAAGTGTAGAGGGAAGGGTAGATGTAAGGGTAGAGGTAAGGGTAGAGGTAAGGGTAGAGGTTAGGGTAGAGGTAAGGGTAAAGGTAAGGTAAGGGTAGATGTAAGGTAAGGGTAGAGGTAAGGTAAGGGTAGAGGTAAGGTTAGGGTAGAGTAGGGGTAAAGGTAAGGGTAGAGGTAAGGGTTAAGGTAAGGGTAGAGGTAAGGGTAGAGGTACGGGTAGAGTAGGGGTAAAGGTAAGGGTAGATGTAAGGTAAGGATAGAGGTAAGGTAAGGGTAGATGTAAGTGTAGAGGTAAGGGTTAAGGTAAGGGTAGAGGTAAGGGTAGAGTAGGGGTAAAGGTAAGGGTAGAGGTAAGGGTAGAGGTAAGGGTAGAGGTAAGGGTAGAGTAGGGGTAAAGGTAAGGGTAGATGTAAGTGTAGAGGTAAGGGTAGAGGTAAGGGTAGAGATAAGGGTAGAGGTAAGGGTAAAGGTAAGGGTTAAGGTAAGGGTAGAGGTAAGGGTAGAGGTAAGGGTAGAGGTAAGGGTAGAGTAGGGGTAAAGGTAGGGGTAGAGGTAAAGGTAAGGGTAGAGGTAAGGGTAAAGGTAAGGGTAGATGTAAGTGTACAGGTAAGGGTAGAGGTAAGGGTAGAGGTAAGTGTAGAGGTAAGGGTTAAGGTAAGCGTATAGGTAAGGGTAGAGGTAAGGGTAGAGTAGGGGTAGAGTTAAGGGTAGAGGTAAGGGTAGAGGTAAGGGTAGAGTAGGGGTAAAGGTAAGGGTTAAGGTAAGGGTAGAGATAAGGGTAGAGTAGGGGTAAAGGTAAGGGTAGATGTAAGTGTAGAGGAAGGGTAGATGTAAGGGTAGAGGTAAGGGTAGAGGTAAGGGTAGAGGTAAGGGTAGAGGTTAGGGTAGAGGTAAGGGTAAAGGTAAGGTAAGGGTAGATGTAAGGTAAGGGTAGAGGTAAGGTAAGGGTAGAGGTAAGGGTGGAGGTAAGGGTAGAGGTAAGGGTAGAGGTAAGGGTAGAGTAGGGGTAAAGGTAAGGGTAGATGTAAGTGTAGAGGTAAGGGTAGAGGTAAGGGTAGAGATAAGGGTAGAGGTAAGGGTAGAGGTATGGGTTAAGGTAAGGGTAGAGGTAAGGGTAGAGGTAAGGGTAGAGGTAAGGGTAGATGTAAAGGTAAGGGTAGAGGTAAGGGTAGAGGTAAGTGTAGAGGTAAGGGTAGAGGTAAGGGTAAAGGTAAGGTAAGGGTAGATGTAAGGTAAGGATAGAGGTAAGGTAAGGGTAGATGTAAGTGTAGAGGTAAGGGTTAAGGTAAGGGTAAACTGTGGGTAAGTTGGTAGAGTAGGGGTAAAGGTAAGGGTAGAGGTAAGGGTAGAGGTAAGGGTAGAGGTAAGGGTAGAGGTAAGGGTAGAGGTAAGGGTTAAGGTAAGGGTAGAGGTAAGGGTAGAGGTAAGGGTAGAGTAGGGGTAAAGGTAAGGGTAGAGGTAAGGGTTAAGGTAAGGGTAGAGGTAAGGGTAGAGGTAAGGGTAGAGTAGGGGTAAAGGTAAGGGTAGAGGTAAGGGTAGAGGTAAGGGTAGTGGTAAGGGTAGAGGTAAGGGTGGAGGTAAGGGTAGAGGTAAGGGTAGAGATAAGGGTAGGGGTAAGGGTAGAGCAGGGGTAAAGGTAAGGGTTAAGGTAAGGGTAGAGGTAAGGGTAGAGGTAAGGGTGGAGGTAAGGGTAGAGGTAAGGGTAGAGGTAAGGGTAGAGTAGGGGTAAAGGTAAGGGGAGATGTAAGGGTAGAGGTAAGGGTAGAGATAAGGGTAGAGGTAAGGGTAGAGGTATGGGTTAAGGTAAGGCTAGAGGTAAGGGTAGAGGTAAGTGTAGAGGTAAGGGTAGAGGTAAGGGTAAAGGTAAGGTAAGGGTAGATGTAAGGTAAGGGTAGAGGTAAGGTAAGGGTAGATGTAAGTGTAGAGGTAAGGGTTAAGGTAAGGGTTAACTGTGGGTCAGTTGGTAGAGTAGGGGTAAAGGTAAGGGTAGAGGTAAGGGTAGAGGTAAGGGTAGAGGTAAGGGTAGAGGTAAGGGTAGAGGTAAGGGTAGAGGTAGGGGTAGAGGTAAGGGTAGAGGTAAGGGTTAAGGTAAGGGTAGAGGTAAGGGTAGAGGTAAGGGTAGAGTAGGGGTAAAGGTAAGGGTAGAGGTAAGGGTAAAGGTAAGGGTAGAGGTAAGGGTAGAGGTAAGGGTGGAGGTAAGGGTAGAGGTAAGGGTAGAGGTAAGGGTAGAGTAGGGGTAAAGGTAAGGGTAGATGTAAGTGTAGAGGTAAGGGTAGAGGTAAGGGTAGAGATAAGGGTAGAGGTAAGGGTAAAGGTAAGGGTTAAGGTAAGGGTAGAGGTAAGGGTAGAGGTAAGGGTGGAGGTAAGGGTAGAGCAGGGGTAAAGGTAAGGGTTAAGGTAAGGGTAGAGGTAAGGGTAGAGGTAAGGGTGGATGTAAGTGTAGAGGTAAGGGTAGAGGTAAGGGTAGAGATAAGGGTAGAGGTAAGGGTAGAGGTATGGGTTAAGGTAAGGGTAGAGGTAAGGGTAGAGGTAAGGGTAGAGGTAAGGGTAGATGTAAAGGTAAGGGTAGAGGTAAGGGTAGAGGTAAGTGTAGAGGTAAGGGTAGAGGTAAGGGTAAAGGTAAGGTAAGGGTAGATGTAAGGTAAGGATAGAGGTAAGGTAAGGGTAGATGTAAGTGTAGAGGTAAGGGTTAAGGTAAGGGTAGAGGTAAGGGTAGAGTAGGGGTAAAGGTAAGGGTAGAGGTAAGGGTAGAGGTAAGGGTAGAGGTAAGGGTAGAGTAGGGGTAAAGGTAAGGGTAGATGTAAGTGTAGAGGTAAGGGTAGAGGTAAGGGTAGAGATAAGGGTAGAGGTAAGGGTAAAGGTAAGGGTTAAGGTAAGGGTAGAGGTAAGGGTAGAGGTAAGGGTGGAGGTAAGGGTAGAGGTAAGGGTAGAGGTAAGGGTAGAGTAGGGGTAGAGGTAAAGGTAAGGGTAGAGGTAAGGGTAAAGGTAAGGGTAGATGTAAGTGTACAGGTAAGGGTAGAGGTAAGGGTAGAGGTAAGTGTAGAGGTAAGGGTTAAGGTAAGCATATAGGTAAGGGTAGAGGTAAGGGTAGAGTAGGGGTAGAGTTAAGGGTAGAGATAAGGGTAGAGGTAAGGGTAGAGTAGGGGTAAAGGTAAGGGTTAAGGTAAGGGTAGAGGTAAGGGTAGAGGTAAGGGTAGAGTAGGGGTAAAGGTAAGGGTAGATGTAAGGGTAGAGGGAAGGGTAGAGGTAAGGGTAGAGGTAAGGGTAGAGGTAAGGGTAGAGGTTAGGGTAGAGGTAAGGGTAAAGGTAAGGTAAGGGTAGATGTAAGGTAAGGGTAGAGGTAAGGTAAGGGTAGAGGTAAGGTTAGGGTAGAGTAGGGGTAAAGGTAAGGGTAGAGGTAAGGGTTAAGGTAAGGGTAGAGGTAAGGGTAGAGGTGTAGAGGGGTAAAGGTAAGGGTAGAGTAGGGGTAAAGGTAAGGGTAGATGTAAGGTAAGGTAAGGATAGATAGGTAGGGTAGAGGTAAGTGTAGAGGTAGAGAGGTAAGGGTAAAGGTAAGGTAGAGATGTAAGGTAAGGGTTAAGGGTAGATGTAAGTGTAGAGGTAAGGGTTAAGGTAAGGGTAGAGGTAAGGGTAAGTAGGGGTAAAGGTAAGTAGAGGTAAGGGTAGAGGTAAGGGTAGAGGTAAGGGTAGAGTAGGGGTAAAGGTAAGGGTAGATGTAAGTGTAGAGGTAAGGGTAGAGGTAAGGGTAGAGGTAAGGGTAGGGGTAAGGGTAAAGGTAAGGGTTAAGGTAAGGGTAGGGGTAAGGGTAGAGGTAAGGGTAGAGGTAAGGGTAGAGTAGGGGTAAAGGTAGGGGTAAAGGTAAAGGTAAGGGTAGAGGTAAGGGTAAAGGTAAGGGTAGATGTAAGTGTACAGGTAAGGGTAGAGGTAAGGGTAGAGGTAAGTGTAGAGGTAAGGGTTAAGGTAAGCGTATAGGTAAGGGTAGAGGTAAGGGTAGAGTAGGGGTAGAGTTAAGGGTAGAGATAAGGGTAGAGGTAAGGGTAGAGTAGGGGTAAAGGTAAGGGTTAAGGTAAGGGTAGAGGTAAGGGTAGAGTAGGGGTAAAGGTAAGGGTAGATGTAAGTGTAGAGGGAAGGGTAGATGTAAGGGTAGAGGTAAGGGTAGAGGTAAGGGTAGAGGTAAGGGTAGAGGTTAGGGTAGAGGTAAGGGTAAAGGTAAGGTAAGGGTAGATGTAAGGTAAGGGTAGAGGTAAGGTAAGGGTAGAGGTAAGGTTAGGGTAGAGTAGGGGTAAAGGTAAGGGTAGAGGTAAGGGTTAAGGTAAGGGTAGAGGTAAGGGTAGAGTAGGGGTAAAGGTAAGGGTAGATGTAAGTGTAGAGGTAAGGGTTACGGTTTGGGATAGGGTAAAACATAAATAAAGTCCTGGGATTGAACACGCCCTCCATCCATGCCACAATGCTAGAGCAATACTCAAGTCTACTTGATGGTAATAGTGCTCACTGTTGCCTCTATGGTCCGGTTTTGAAATAATCTCCTCATGTCCTTCTTCCCTAGACGGACTAAGCAATTCTGTAGTGAATCTTGAGCAACCTAGTTGAGTGGAAACCCTTCGCAGCTCATTTAGCCCAAATGGGGCCACCTGGGGGGTGCTGCAGCTCAGTGGGGCGGCCCTGGCTCTCTAGAACCCTGCTGACAGGCTCCAAATAAGAGGCCCCTTAGGCCAATTAATCAACACAGGCTCACTCTCAAATCACCACACACTGACCTAATGAGAGAGAGAGAGAGACTTCTTTGTTGGAGTAAATAATGAGGTAATGAGAGAATAATTCAGTAGTCATTGATCACTGATACCTGTCTGCTCTGATCCCTGTCTGCTCTGATCCCTGACTGCTGTAATCCCTGACTGCTCTGGTCCCTGTCTGCTCTGATACCTGACTGCTCTGGTCCCTGTCTGCTCTGGTCCCTGTCTACTCTGGTCCCTGTCTGCTCTGGTCCCTGTCTGCTCTGGTCCCTGTCTGCTCTGGTCCCTGTCTGCTCTGATCCCTGTCTGCTCTGGTCCCTGTCTGCTCTGGTCCCTGTCTGCTCTGGTCCCTGTCTGCTCTGGTCCCTGTCTGCTCTGATACCTGACTGCTCTGGTCCCTGTCTGCTCTGGTCCCTGTCTACTCTGGTCCCTGTCTGCTCTGGTCCCTGTCTGCTCTGGTCCCTGTCTGCTCTGATCCCTGTCTGCTCTGGTCCCTGTCTGCTCTGATCCCTGTCTGCTCTGGTCCCTGTCTGCTCTGGTCCCTGTCTGCTCTGGTCCCTGTCTGCTCTGATCCCTGTCTGCTCTGATCCCTGTCTGCTCTGATCCCTGACTGCTGTAATCCCTGACTGCTCTGGTCCCTGTCTGCTCTGGTCCCTGTCTGCTCAGGTCCCTGTCTGCTTGGGTCCCTGTCTGCTCTGGTCCCTGTCTGCTCGGGTCCCTGTCTGCTCTGATACCTGACTGCTCTGGTCCCTGTCCGCTCTGGTCCCTGTCCGCTCTGGTCCCTGTCTGTTCTGATACCTGTCTGCTCTGATACCTGTCTGCTCTGATACCTGTCTGCTCTGATACCTGTCTGCTCTGATACCTGTCTGCTCTGATACCTGTCTGCTCTGATACCTGTCTGTTCTGATACCTGTCTGCTCTGATACCTGTCTGCTCTGATACCTGTCTGTTCTGATACCTGTCTGCTCTGATACCTGTCTGCTCTGATACCTGTCTGTTCTGATACCTGTCTGCTCTGGTCCCTGTCTGCTCTGATACCTGTCTGTTCTGATACCTGTCTGCTCTGATACCTGTCTGCTCTGATACCTGTCTGTTCTGATACCTGTCTCCTCTGATACCTGTCTGCTCTGATACCTGTCTGTTCTGATACCTGTCTGCTCTGGTCCCTGTCTGCTCTGATCCCTGTCTGCTCTGATACCTGTCTGCTCTGATCCCTGTCTGCTCTGATCCCTGTCTGCTCTGGTCCCTGTCTGCTCTGATACCTGTCCGCTCTGGTCCCTGTCCGCTCTGGTCCCTGTCTGCTCTGATACCTGACTGCTCTGGTCCCTGTCTGTTCTGATACCTGTCTGTTCTGATACCTGACTGCTCTGATACCTGTCTGTTCTGATACCTGTCTGCTCCGATACCTTTCTGCTCTGATACCTGTCTGTTCTGATACCTGTCTGCTCTGATACCTGTCTGCTCTGATACCTGTCTGCTCTGATACCTGTCTTGTTCTGATACCTGTCTGTTCTGATACCTGACTGCTCTGATACCTGTCTGTTCTGATACCTGTCTGCTCCGATACCTTTCTGCTCTGATACATGTCTGTTCTGATACCTGTCTGCTCTGATACCTGTCTGCTCTGATACCTGTCTGTTCTGATACCTGTCTGCTCTGATACCTGTCTGCTCTGATACCTGTCTGTTCTGATACCTGTCTGCTCTGATACCTGTCTGCTCTGATACCTGTCTGCTCTGATACCTGTCTGCTCTGATACCTGTCTGCTCTGATACCTGTCTTGTTCTGATACCTGTCTGCTCTCATATCTGACTGCTCTGATACCTGAATTATCATCCCTGTACACAGCCATAGTCTGGCTCTATTACGAGGCAAATGCAATCAACAGAAAAAAACACTGAGGAAACCCGATTAACCCCATTGACCCCATCTATGTATTTTGTGCTATGAAAAATAAATATGGGGTTTTGAATACAGCAGCCACTGTTGTCATGCTGCTCCAAAGTACATTTTTTGCTATTGGACATGTGTGGATGTAAAAGAGAACAATGTTGATGTACAATATATGTCTGACTAAACTTACTCTGACCCGAGGTGGCATCTTATCTCTCTCAACCTGCCCGCATCCCAATCAAATGAGCTTAAATCAGAGGGGAAATCAGAGCCTTGGACTCCCTATGGCCGTCCATCCACAGGCTGCTCCACTAATGAACCCCTATAACCATCCATCCACAAGATGCTCCACTAATGAACCCCTATAACCATCCATCCACAGGCTGCTCCACTAATGAACCCCTATGGCCGTCCATCCACAGGCTGCTCCACTAATGAACCCCTATGGCCGTCCATCCACAGGCTGCTCCACTAATGAACCCCTATAACCATCCATCCACAAGCTGCTCCACTAATGAACCCCTATAACCATCCATCCACAGGCTGCTCCACTAATGAACACCTATGGCCATCCATCCACAAGCTGCTCCACTAATGAACCCCTATAACCATCCATCCACAGGCTGCTCCAATAATGAACCCCTATAACCATCCATCCACAGGCTGCTCCACTAATGAACCCCTATGGCCGTCCATCCACAGGCTGCTCCACTAATGAACCCCTATGGCCATTCATCCACAAGCTGCTCCACTAATGAACCCCTATGACCATTAATTCACAAGCTGCTCCACTAATGAACCCCTATGGCCATTCATCCACAGGCTGCTCCACTAATGAACCCCAATAACCATCCATCCACAGGCTGCTCCACTAATGAACCCCTATGACCATTCATTCACAAGCTGCTCCACTAATGAACCCCTATGGCCATTCATCCACAGGCTGCTCCACTAAGGAACCCCTATGGCCATTCATCCACAAGCTGCTCCACTAATGAACACCTATGGCCATTCATCCACAAGCTGCTCCACTAATGAACACCTATGGCCATCCATCCACAGGCTGCTCCACTAATGAACCCCTATGGCCATCCATCCACAGGCTGCTCCACTAATGAACACCTATAACCATCTATCCACAGGCTGCTCCACTAATGAACACCTATAACCATCTATCCACAGGCTGCTCCACTAATGAACACCTATAACCATCTATCCACAGGCTGCTCCACTAATGAACACCTATAACCATCTATCCACAGGCTGCTCCACTAATGAACACCTATAACCATCTATCCACAGGCTGCTCCACTAATGAACACCTATAACCATCTATCCACAGGCTGCTCCACTAATGAACACCTATAACCATCTATCCACAGGCTGCTCCACTAATGAACACCTATAACCATCTATCCACAGGCTGCTCCACTAATGAACACCTATGACCATTCATCCACAGGCTGCTCCACTAATGAACCCCTATGACCATTCATCCACAAGCTGCTCCACTAATGAACCCCTATGACCATTCATCCACAAGCTGCTCCACTAATGAACCCCTATGGCCATCCATCCACAAGCTGCTCCACTAATGAACCCCTATGGCCATTCATCCACAAGCTGCTCCACTAATGAACCCCTATGACCATTCATCCACAAGCTGCTCCACTAATGAACCCCTATGGCCATTCATCCACAAGCTGCTCCACTAATGAACACCTATGGCCATCCATCCACAAGCTGCTCCACTAATGAACCCCTATGGCCATCCATCCACAGGCTGCTCCACTAATGAACACCTATAACCATCCATCCACAGGCTGCTCCACTAATGAACACCTATAACCATCTATCCACAGGCTGCTCCACTAATGAACACCTATAACCATCTATCCACAGGCTGCTCCACTAATGAACACCTATAACCATCTATCCACAGGCTGCTCCACTAATGAACACCTATAACCATCTATCCACAGGCTGCTCCACTAATGAACACCTATAACCATCTATCCACAGGCTGCTCCACTAATGAACACCTATAACCATCTATCCACAGGCTGCTCCACTAATGAACACCTATAACCATCTATCCACAGGCTGCTCCACTAATGAACACCTATGACCATTCATCCACAAGCTGCTCCACTAATGAACACCTATGACCATTCATCCACAGGCTGCTCCACTAATGAACCCCTATGACCATTCATCCACAAGCTGCTCCACTAATGAACCCCTATGGCCATCCATCCACAAGCTGCTCCACTAATGAACCCCTATGACCATTCATCCACAAGCTGCTCCACTAATGAACACCTATGACCATTCATCCACAAGCTGCTCCACTAATGAACACCTATGACCATTCATCCACAAGCTGCTCCACTAATGAACACCTATGGCCATCCATCCACAAGCTGCTCCACTAATGAACCCCTATGGCCATCCATCCACAAGCTGCTCCACTAATGAACCCCTATGGCCATTCATCCACAGGCTGCTCCACTAATGAACACCTATGGCCATCCATCCACAAGCTGCTCCACTAATGAACCCCTATGGCCATCCATCCACAAGCTGCTCCACTAATGAACCCCTATGACCATTCATCCACAAGCTGCTCCACTAATGAACACCTATGACCATTCATCCACAAGCTGCTCCACTAATGAACACCTATGACCATTCATCCACAAGCTGCTCCACTAATGAACCCCTATGGCCATCCATCCACAAGCTGCTCCACTAATGAACCCCTATGGCCATTCATCCACAAGCTGCTCCACTAATGAACACCTATGGCCATCCATCCACAGGCTGCTCCACTAATGAACACCTATGGCCATTCATCCACAAGCTGCTCCACTAATGAACACCTATGGCCATCCATCCACAAGCTGCTCCACTAATGAACACCTATGGCCATTCATCCACAAGCTGCTCCACTAATGAACACCTATGGCCATCCATCCACAAGCTGCTCCACTAATGAACCCCTATGACCATTCATCCACAAGCTGCTCCACTAATGAACACCTATGGCCATTCATCCACAAGCTGCTCCACTAATGAACACCTATGGCCATCCATCCACAGGCTGCTCCACTAATGAACACCTATGGCCATTCATCCACAAGCTGCTCCACTAATGAACACCTATGGCCATTCATCCACAAGCTGCTCCACTAATGAACACCTATGGCCATTCATCCACAAGCTGCTCCACTAATGAACACCTATGGCCATCCATCCACAAGCTGCTCCACTAATGAACACCTATGGCCATTCATCCACAAGCTGCTCCACTAATGAACACCTATGGCCATTCATCCACAAGCTGCTCCACTAATGAACACCTATGGCCATTCATCCACAAGCTGCTCCACTAATGAACACCTATGGCCATCCATCCACAAGCTGCTCCACTAATGAACACCTATGGCCATCCATCCACAAGCTGCTCCACTAATGAACACCTATGGCCATCCATCCACAAGCTGCTCCACTAATGAACACCTATGGCCATCCATCCACATGCTGCTCCACTAATGAACTCCTATGACCATCCATCCACAAGCTGCTCCACTAATGAACCCCTATGACCATCCATCCACAAGCTGCTCCACTAATGAACACCTATGGCCATTCATCCACAAGCTGCTCCACTAATGAACCCCTATGACCATCCATCCACAAGCTGCTCCACTAATGAACCCCTATGACCATCCATCCACAAGCTGCTCCACTAATGAACCCCTATGACCATTCATCCACAAGCTGCTCCACTAATGAACACCTATGGCCATTCATCCACAAGCTGCTCCACTAATGAACACCTATGGCCATCCATCCACATTATATCACAACCAAGCATGATCAGAAACCAAGGCAAAAATCATTGATACGTACAGTAATAGCATGTTCAGATTGCTATTGCCCTGACATTTGGAATGCTCAATAGCAATGTGCATTTTAATCATGCTTGGCACATCAGGATTACAACACTATGGTACAAGGGCAGACTGAGATCTTCTATTAATCAAATCAAATCAAATGTTATTTGTCACATGCACCGAATACAACTTCACTGTGAAGTGCTTACTTACAAGCCCTTAACAACAATGCAGTTCAAGAAATAGAGTTATAAAATATTTACTAATAAACTAAACTTTTGTTTAATCAATCAAAAAGTAACACAAGAAATGTACATAACAATAACAAGGTTATTCAAGGGGGGATGCAGGCGTGGTTAGCAGTGTGTGTGTGTGTGTGTGTGTGTGTGTGTGTGTGTGTGTGTGTGTGTGTGTGTGTGTGTGTGTGTGTGTGTGTGTGTGTGTGTGTGTGTGTGTGTGTGTGTGTGTTTGTGTGTGCACTTGCCTGTGCTGTTGGAGCGGGTTGCAGAATCTGACTTTTGTCGATAAACGTCAAATTTCTAAGGATAGGTTTAGCCATTCATTCAAAATGGTTAAGTTAAGGGTTAAGGTTTGAGATAGGGTTTAACTTCTTGCGTCGAGCCATCCCGGATCCGGTATCGTGACCACAGCCTCAAGCTCATTACCATAACGCAACGTTAACTACATTTACATTTACATTTAAGTCATTTAGCAGACGCTCTTATCCAGAGCGACTTACATTCATGAAAATCGCAAATTAAATGAAATGAATCTATTTGCTTTCAAGCTTAGCCTTTTGTTAACAACACTGTCATCTCAGATTTTCAAAAATATGTTTCTCTACCATAGCAAACTAGCATTTAGCATTTAGCGTTAGCATTTAGTATTTAGCGTTAGCATTAGCAGGCCACATTTTCACAAAAACCAGCAAAAACATTCAATAAATAATTTACCTTTGAAGAACTTCGGATGTTTTCAATGAGGAGACTCTCAGTTAGATAGCAAATGTCCAGTTTTTCCTGAAAGATTTTTTGTGCAGGAGAAATCGGTCCGTTTGGTGCGTCACATTTGGCTACCAAAAAAAAACGGAAATTCAGTTATCCAAACGCCAAACTTTTTTCCAAATGAACTCCATAATATCGACTGAAACATGGCAAACGTTGTTTAGAACCAATCCTCAAGGTGTTTTTCACATATCTCTTCAATGATGTATCGTTCCTGGAAGTATCCTTCTCCTTCTGTATGGAAAGGTAAATTGAATGCCACTGGGAATTACGCACCAATTTAGACAAAGGCCACCGGACGGCCCCCTGGCAAATGTAGTCTCTTATGGCCAATCTTCCAATGATATGCCTACAAATACGCCACAATGCTGCAGACATCTTGGATGAACGGCAGAGCGCGTTCCCAGCATATTCACAGACATATAAGGAGACGTTAGTAAACACAGCGTCAAAAATCCTGTTAATTTCCTGTTAGAAGTTGCATCTTGGTTTCACCTGTCGCATTAGTTCTGGGGCACGCACAGATAATACCTTTGCAGTTTTGGAGACGTGAGAGTTTTGTCTTTCCAAGGCTGTCAATTCCATGCATAGTCGAGCATCTTTTCGTCACAAAATATCGCGCTTAAAACGGGCACGTCTTTTTATCCAATAATGACATAGCGCACCCATAGACACAAGAAGTTAAGTCAAAACAAATCCACGGTTAAGTTTAGGCATCAATTTCGGCCCCAACAAATCACTGGGTAGCTCGCGGCTGGGTTTCCCTTTGTAGTCCATAATAGTTCTCGAGCCCTACCACATCCGACAAGCGTCAGAGCCGGTGTACTGGGATTCAATCTTAGTCCTGTATTGACGCTTTGCCTGTTTGATGGTTTGACTGAGGGCATGGTGGGATTTCTTATAAGCATCTGGATTAGTGTCCCGCTCCTTGAAAGCGGCAGCTCTAGCCTTTTGCTCATATGAAAGATGATAGTTATGACTATCTTTAGATATGCTCTATCATCCTATCCATTTGTTTCTGGTGACACTGTAGAGTCATGAATGGGCTTCAGGTTAGTTCCCTTGTTTTGAATGGGACATGTTGTCCTGAGAACGTAACCCAAATAAGGACTAACAGGTCAAAATTAGCCTACCTGGTTAAATAAAGGTGAAGTAAATAAAAATGCAACTGTTCAAAACGTATACAACATTGTGTTCCACATCCACCTCCCACTACTATAGTGGGAACATAGCCGTTTAGGATGGGACACCAGTAGACTTCCTATTGTAATGCAGCCCCAGCTGTTGTGGACAGAGAGTGAATATAGGGAATATTCAGGGGGAACTCCCACTATTGATCTGTGTGTTGTCCTGTGTGTTGTCCTGGGATGGGATCTGTCTGATGTACTAAGCCCCAACCTGTCGGCACTATCGACTCGAGAGCCCACAGAGAGGATGCACAACAGCATGCTCCTCTCATCATTACCTACCAGCCACATGATAATGCTGCTACAGCTCTATGCTAATGCTGCTGCTACAGCCCCATGCTAAATCTGCTGCTTCGGCTCTATGCTAATGCTTCTGCTATGGCTCTATGCTAATGCTGCTGCTATGGCTCTATGCTAATGCTGCTGTTACAACCCCATGCTAACGCCGCTGCTACGGTTCTATGCTAATGCTGCTGCTACAGCCCCATGCTATTTCTGCTGCCACAGCCCCACGCTAATGCTGCTGCTACGGCTCTATGCTCATTGATTAAGGTGTTTGTGTGTGTGTGTGTGTGTGTGTGTGTGTGTGTGTGTGTGTGTGTGTGTGTGTGTGTGTGTGTGTGTGTGTGTGTGTGTGTGTGTGTGTGTGTGTGAGTGTGAGTGTGAGTGTGAGTGTGAGTGTGAGTGTGTGTGTGTGTGTGAGTGTGTGCCACAAATATTCTCTCAGCAAGAGGCATAACACAGATCCAAAAGCTTCTGTTTCTTTATAATTGAATGGAACACAACTACAGTATTACATTGAGAAAGATCGCTCGAACCAATCAAAAACCTTCCTCTTCAGTGACATTGGAGCCAATATATGGAATTGTTGTCCTGTGTTGAATAGCTGAATATATCATGCATTTTGACCATGTTCTATCGTAAATAGACAAATACTACTACTTTTGCTCCTTCTTCCATTAGCTAAAATGATAGTCATCAAAATAGCGATGAAAGCGAAGGAAACACAAAGCAGTCCTTTGTTTTGCGCCTGATTGCTATGGAGAAGTGTTGTGGCAGATCCCATGTGATCTCTATTGGCATGTGATCTCTCAGGTGAGCTCTGACTATGAAAGCCTTTTTACACCACCTTATCTCTTTCAGGCTGCTGCAGTGGCAGAGCATTATCATTTCATTATAAGACTGGAGGAAAAAACATACAGCCCACTGATAAAAATCTGTAGATTAGAAAAAGCAGAACAATAAATTATGCAAAGTGTATCAAAACACATACAGCTATAATTAGGTGACATTTGATATGAAATGAGGCAATAGCAAGGACTTATTTATCTCTTTAACCCCCTTAAACTGTCATTAGCATAGGGGAAAATGAGCTGTTTGAAATGGTAAGAGCACAACCGTATGATCAGATTGGACTGAGCACTCCTTCCAAACCTGAAATGCCGGAATGGTGGAATGTGTTCCAGCAGCAGGTGTCCTCTAGGGGTAATCGCTTCCCGCTAGCCCTGACACAGTCCAACGATAGGACTATTGGTGACTGCAGCTGCCCCTCCACATCTCATGAGGCTGTTTGGTGTGGAGGGAAGGAAGGAAGGAAGGAAGGAAGGAAGGAAGGAAGGAAGGAAGGAAGGAAGGAAGGATTGGTTAAGTCAATGAACACAGTCACCAGATTGAGGTGAACTAAATTGAGGTAAACTAAATTGAGGTGAACTAAATTGAGGTGAACTCAACCTAGATTGAGGTGAGCTCAACCTTGAGACTTGTCATGACAGCAATGGCTTTTTCGTAAAAGTTTAATGTGTTCAAATATAGCCTGCAATTTACACTGTGTGATATAGAAAACATTTTCCAGGGGGTTTTGAATAAAGTTTGACCATATCACTGTCTGACTGTTCAAGCAGGGCTCTGTGTTAGTCAATTATCTCATGTCTCTCGTGTTGCCGCGTGGTTTACACTTTATATATGCACAACTGACAAAGGGAACTTGCTGAATAAATGATATCCTATTTCCTGGTAGCATATCTAGGTGAAATAAGGAGGAATATCATCAGCGGGGAGAGGAAAACCTAACGTTGATGTCTGTTTATCACTAGCATCTTTGTTCATTAATTCATGGGCCTATATTTGATGCATTTTGAGGGTTATGGAGGGCCTGTTGGGGTAGGGGCTGGGTTCTGTCTGTGTTGCTGCTTCTGGGGGTTGGTCTGCCTGCCTGTAGTGGAGCAGAGCCACCGGGGTAAAATAAGAGCTGTCATCCCCCCCTCTCTCTGCGCTCTGCCCAGGCCTGTCGAGGAAGACAGATTGCCTGTGCCGAGCTGTTTGATCCCAGGACCTGGAGGCTTGCCTCAGCCCTTAGCATGTGTCTGCAGCTTCTGCGCCGGGAGAGAGGGTTCAGCCTCTCCCAGATACACACATTAAAACTACATTAAAACATATTGTTCTGCATGCACACATCCACTCTACTCCTCACATAGACTGGTGCTCGATTAGATTACAGCACACTAGTTTGGCTGTGTGAAGAGATGTGAAGTGGTGGCACAGTACTAGTAGGTTTGGGTCTCATTTCAACCAGGCTAATTGTTGGTTGGTACCACATGCAGCTGGCTGGCACTTGTGAGAGACAGACAGGTCCTGTGAGGAGCTGTCAGAGGGAGAGAGGTGCAGTGTGGATAATGATTTAGCTCAAGTGAAGAGGTCCTGGGCGCCCCATCTCTCTGAGAGTCCTAACCTTCAAGGAAGCTATTTTAGTGAAGGTGCCACAGCCAACCATATGAGCACCAGCAGACCAGCCAGGGTTTAACAAAGGCCTCACTAACACTAGGAGAGGTTGGGAACTACAGGTTGTTGTGTTGAGTGAACTGCTCAGCTCCAGAGATCACTGGATGGGGATAGTGCTATGTGTTTTTGTCTCCCAGAGAAGGCATCACTCCTCCTGGGTGGGGTTAGTGGATGCAGTCCATAGTGCAGTAATTATTTGCTGTAGTACCCAGTGGTGACAAAAATATCATACTAGAGAAGAAGTAAAAATACTCTATCAACCCTCTCCCTACCCATCTCCCTCTCTCTCGCTCCCTCCCCCTCTCTCCCTCCTTCCCTCCCTCTCCCTCTCCCTCTCCCTCTCTCTCGCTCCCTCCCCCTCTCTCCCTCCTTCCCTCCCTCTCCCTCTCCCTCTCTCTCGCTCCCTCCCCCTCTCTCTCTCCTTCCCTCCCTCCCCATCTCTCTTTCCCTCTCTCTCTCTCCCTCTTGCCCTCCTTCCCTCCCTCCCCATCTCCCTCTCCCTCTCTCTCTCGCTCCCTCCCCCTCTCTCCCTCCTTCCCTCCCTCCCCATCTCCCTCTCCCCCTCTCTCTCTCCCTCTTACCCTCCTTCCCTCCCTCCCCATCTCCCTCTCCCTCTCTCTCCATCTCCCTCCCTCCCTCCCTCCCTCCCTCCCTCCCTCCCTCCCTCCCTCCCTCCCTCCCTCCCTCCCCTCCCTCCCTCCCTCCCTCCCTCCCTCCCTCCCTCCCTCCCTCCCTCCCTCCCTCCCTCCCTCTCCCTCTCTCTCTCTCTCCATCTCTCTCTCCTCTCTCTCCCCTCTCTCCCTCTCTCTCTCCCTCCCTCCCTCCCTCCCTCCCTCCCTCCCTCCCTCCTCCCACCCTCTCCCTCCCCCTCTCTCTCTCCCTCTTACCCTCCTTCCTCTCCTCTCCCCATCTCCCTCTCCCTCTCTCTCCATCTCTCTCCCTCCTTCCCCATATCTCCCTCCCTCCCTCCCTCCCTCCCTCCCTCCCTCCCTCCCTCCCTCCCTCCCTCCCTCCCTCCCTCCCTCCCTCCCTCCCTCCCTCCCTCTCTCTCTCTCTCTCTCTCTCTCTCTCTCTCTCTCTCTCTCTCTCTCCCTCCCCCTCTCTCTCTCTCTCTCTCTCTCCCTCCCTCCCTCCCTTGCTCCCTCCCCATCTCATCTCCATCTCCCTCCCTCTCTCTTTCTCTCCCTCCCTCCCTTCCAACCCTTCTCTCTCTCTCTCTCTCTCTCTCTCTCTCTCTCTCTCTCTCTCTCTCTCTCTCTCTCTCTCTCTCTCTCTCTCTGTGTCTGTTTGTCAGTGATTGCCTGCCTGCATGTGTCTCTGTGTGTGTGTGTGCCTGTGTCGATATGCATGTGTGTGTCCAATTTCAAAGGGTGCTCACAGATCTGTCGGTGGACTTTGGATCAGCTTTCCTTCTCCTGGCGGTCCTCGAGTCGGAGAGTGAGTGCTTGGCGACAGCAGCAGAGACTCTATGGGCCACAGCTAAAGAGTAAGCCTGTCACTCTGATGAGACAGATGGACTGGAGACAGAGGAACACTGCTGTCTGGGTGGAGAGATGGACTGGAGACAGAGGAACACTGCTGTCTGGCGGGAGAGATGGACTGCAGACAGAGGAACACTGCTGTCTGGGTGGAGAGATGGACTGGAGACAGAGGAACACTGGTGTCTGGGTAGAGAGATGGACTGCAGACAGAGGAACACTGCTGTCTGGGTAGAGAGATGGACTGGAGACAGAGGAACACTGGTGTCTGGGTAGAGAGATGGACTGCAGACAGAGGAACACTGCTGTCTGGGTAGAGAGATGGACTGCAGACAGAGGAACACTGCTGTCTGGGTAGAGAGATGGACTGCAGACAGAGGAACACTGCTGTCTGGGTAGAGAGATGGACTGCAGACAGAGGAACACTGCTGTCTGGGTAGAGAGATGGACTGGAGACAGAGGAACACTGCTGTCTGGGTGGAGAGATGGACTGCAGACAGAGGAACACTGCTGTCTGGGTAGAGAGATGGACTGCAGACAGAGGAACACTGCTGTCTGGGTAGAGAGATGGACTGCAGACAGAGGAACAATGCTGTCTGGGTGGAGAGATAGAGTGCAGACAGAGGAACACTGCTGTCTGGGTAGAGAGATGGACTGCAGACAGAGGAACACTGCTGTCTGGGTGGAGAGATGGACTGCAGACAGAGGAACACTGCTGTCTGGGTGGAGAGATGGACTGCAGACAGAGGAACACTGCTGTCTGGGTAGAGAGATGGACTGCAGACAGAGGAACACTGCTGTCTGGGTAGAGAGATGGACTGCAGACAGAGGAATACTGCTGTCTGGGTGGAGAGATGGACTGCAGACAGAGGAATACTGCTGTCTGGGTGGAGAGATAGACTGCAGACAGAGGAACACTGCTGTCTGGGTGGAGAGATGGACTGCAGACAGAGGAATACTGCTGTCTGGGTAGAGAGATGGACTGCAGACAGAGGAATACTGCTGTCTGGGTGGAGAGATGGACTGCAGACAGAGGAATACTGCTGCCTGGGTGGAGAGATGGACTGCAGACAGAGGAATACTGCTGTCTGGGTGGAGAGATAGACTGCAGACAGAGGAATACTGCTGTCTGGGTGGAGAGATGGACTGCAGACAGAGGAATACTGCTGTCTGGGTGGAGAGATAGACTGCAGACAGAGGAATACTGCTGTCTGGGTAGAGAGATGGACTGCAGACAGAGGAACACTGGTGTCTGGGTGGAGAGATGGACTGCAGACAGAGGAATACTGCTGTCTGGGTGGAGAGATGGACTGCAGACAGAGGAATACTGCTGTCTGGGTGGAGAGATGGACTGCAGACAGAGGAATACTGCTGTCTGGGTGGAGAGATGGACTGCAGACAGAGGAATACTGCTGTCTGGGTGGAGAGATAGACTGCAGACAGAGGAATACTGCTGTCTGGGTGGAGAGATGGACTGCAGACAGAGGAATACTGCTGTCTGGGTGGAGAGATAGACTGCAGACAGAGGAATACTGCTGTCTGGGTGGAGAGATGGACTGCAGACAGAGGAACACTGCTGTCTGGGTGGAGAGATGGACTGCAGACAGAGGAATACTGCTGTCTGGGTGAAGAGATGGAATACTGCTGTCTGGGTAGAGATGGACTGCAGACAGAGGAACACTGCTGTCTGGGTAGAGAGATGGACTGCAGACAGAGGAACACTGCTGTCTGGGTAGAGAGATGGACTGCAGACAGAGGAACACTGCTGTCTGGGTAGAGATGGACTGCAGACAGAGGAACACTGCTGTCTGGGTAGAGAGATGGACTGCAGACAGAGGAACACTGCTGTCTGGGTAGAGAGATGGACTGCAGACAGAGGAACACTGCTGTCTGGGTAGAGAGATGGACTGCAGACAGAGGAATACTGCTGTCTGGGTAGAGAGATGGACTGCAGACAGAGGAACACTGCTGTCTGGGTAGAGAGATGGACTGCAGACAGAGGAACACTGCTGTCTGGGTAGAGAGATGGACTGCAGACAGAGGAACACTGCTGTCTGGGTAGAGAGATGGACTGGAGACAGAGGAACACTGCTGTCTGGGTGGAGAGATGGACTGCAGACAGAGGAATACTGCTGTCTGGGTAGAGAGATGGACTGGAGACAGAGGAACACTGGTGTCTGGGTGGAGAGATGGACTGCAGACAGAGGAATACTGCTGTCTGGGTGGAGAGATGGACTGCAGACAGAGGAATACTGCTGTCTGGGTAGAGAGATGGACTGCAGACAGAGGAATACTGCTGTCTGGGTGGAGAGATGGACTGCAGACAGAGGAATACTGCTGTCTGGGTAGAGAGATGGACTGCAGACAGAGGAATACTGCTGTCTGGGTGGAGAGATGGACTGCAGACAGAGGAATACTGCTGTCTGGGTGGAGAGATAGACTGCAGACAGAGGAATACTGCTGTCTGGGTGGAGAGATGGACTGCAGACAGAGGAATACTGCTGTCTGGGTGGAGAGATGGACTGGAGACAGAGGAACACTGCTGTCTGGGTAGAGAGATGGACTGCAGACAGAGGAACACTGCTGTCTGGGTAGAGAGATGGACTGCAGACAGAGGAATACTGCTGTCTGGGTGGAGAGATGGACTGGAGATATGGACTGCAGACAGAGCAATACTGCTGTCTGGGTAGAGAGATGGACTGGAGACAGAGGAACACTGGTGTCTGGGTGGAGAGATGGACTGCAGACAGAGGAACACTGCTGTCTGGGTGGAGAGATGGACTGCAGACAGAGGAATACTGCTGTCTGGGTGGAGAGATGGACTGCAGACAGAGGAACACTGCTGTCTGGGTGGAGAGATGGACTGCAGACAGAGGAATACTGCTGTCTGGGTAGAGAGATGGACTGCAGACAGAGGAACACTGGTGTCTGGGTGGAGAGATGGACTGCAGACAGAGGAACACTGCTGTCTGGGTGGAGAGATGGACTGCAGACAGAGGAACACTGCTGTCTGGGTAGAGAGATGGACTGCAGACAGAGGAATACTGCTGTCTGGGTAGAGAGATGGACTGGAGACAGAGGAACACTGGTGTCTGGGTGGAGAGATGGACTGCAGACAGAGGAACACTGCTGTCTGGGTGGAGAGATGGACTGCAGACAGAGGAACACTGCTGTCTGGGTAGAGAGATGGACTGCAGACAGAGGAATACTGCTGTCTGGGTGGAGAGATGGACTGGAGACAGAGGAACACTGCTGTCTGGGTAGAGAGATGGACTGCAGACAGAGGAACACTGGTGTCTGGGTAGAGAGATGGACTGCAGACAGAGGAATACTGCTGTCTGGGTGGAGAGATGGACTGCAGACAGAGGAATACTGCTGTCTGGGTGGAGAGATGGACTGCAGACAGAGGAATACTGCTGTCTGGGTAGAGAGATGGACTGGAGACAGAGGAACACTGCTGTCTGGGTAGAGAGATGGACTGCAGACAGAGGAACACTGCTGTCTGGGTGGAGAGATGGACTGCAGACAGAGGAACACTGCTGTCTGGGTAGAGAGATGGACTGGAGACAGAGGAACACTGCTGTCTGGGTAGAGATGGACTGCAGACAGAGGAACACTGCTGTCTGGGTAGAGAGATGGACTGCAGACAGAGGAATACTGCTGTCTGGGTGGAGAGATGGACTGCAGACAGAGGAATACTGCTGTCTGGGTGGAGAGATGGACTGCAGACAGAGGAATACTGCTGTCTGGGTGGAGAGATGGACTGCAGACAGAGGAACACTGCTGTCTGGGTGGAGAGATGGACTGCAGACAGAGGAATACTGCTGTCTGGGTAGAGATGGACTGCAGACAGAGGAATACTGCTGTCTGGTTGGAGAGATGGACTGCAGACAGAGGAATACTGCTGTCTGGGTGGAGAGATGGACTGCAGACAGAGGAATACTGCTGTCTGGGTAGAGAGATGGACTGCAGACAGAGGAATACTGCTGTCTGGGTGGAGAGATGGACTGCAGACAGAGGAATACTGCTGTCTGGGTAGAGAGATGGACTGCAGACAGAGGAATACTGCTGTCTGGTTGGAGAGATGGACTGCAGACAGAGGAATACTGCTGTCTGGGTGGAGAGATGGACTGGAGACAGAGGAACACTGGTGTCTGGGTGGAGAGATGGACTGCAGACAGAGGAATACTGCTGTCTGGGTAGAGAGATGGACTGCAGACAGAGGAATACTGCTGTCTGGTTGGAGAGATGGACTGCAGACAGAGGAATACTGCTGTCTGGGTGGAGAGATGGACTGCAGACAGAGGAATACTGCTGTCTGGGTAGAGAGATGGACTGCAGACAGAGGAATACTGCTGTCTGGGTGGAGAGATGGACTGCAGACAGAGGAATACTGCTGTCTGGGTAGAGAGATGGACTGCAGACAGAGGAATACTGCTGTCTGGTTGGAGAGATGGACTGCAGACAGAGGAATACTGCTGTCTGGGTGGAGAGATGGACTGGAGACAGAGGAACACTGGTGTCTGGTTGGAGAGATGGACTGCAGACAGAGGAATACTGCTGTCTGGGTGGAGAGATGGACTGCAGACAGAGGATTACTGCTGTCTGGGTAGAGAGATGTACTGCAGACAGAGGAATACTGCTGTCTGGGTGGAGAGATGGACTGCAGACAGAGGAATACTGCTGTCTGGGTAGAGAGATGGACTGCAGACAGAGGAACACTGCTGTCTGGGTAGAGATGGACTGCAGACAGAGGAACACTGCTGTCTGGGTAGAGAGATGGACTGCAGACAGAGGAACACTGCTGTCTGGGTAGAGAGATGGACTGGAGACAGAGGAACACTGCTGTCTGGGTGGAGAGATGGACTGCAGACAGAGGAATACTGCTGTCTGGGTGGAGAGATGGACTGCAGACAGAGGATTACTGCTGTCTGGGTAGAGAGATGTACTGCAGACAGAGGAATACTGCTGTCTGGGTGGAGAGATGGACTGCAGACAGAGGAATACTGCTGTCTGGGTAGAGAGATGGACTGCAGACAGAGGAATACTGCTGTCTGGTTGGAGAGATGGACTGCAGACAGAGGAATACTGCTGTCTGGGTGGAGAGATGGACTGGAGACAGAGGAACACTGGTGTCTGGGTGGAGAGATGGACTGCAGACAGAGGAATACTGCTGTCTGGGTAGAGAGATGGACTGCAGACAGAGGAACACTGCTGTCTGGGTAGAGAGATGGACTGCAGACAGAGGAACACTGCTGTCTGGGTAGAGAGATGGACTGCAGACAGAGGAACACTGCTGTCTGGGTAGAGAGATGGACTGCAGACAGAGGAACACTGCTGTCTGGGTAGAGAGATGGACTGGAGACAGAGGAACACTGCTGTCTGGGTGGAGAGATGGACTGCAGACAGAGGAACACTGCTGTCTGGGTAGAGAGATGGACTGCAGACAGAGGAACACTGCTGTCTGGGTAGAGAGATGGACTGCAGACAGAGGAACAATGCTGTCTGGGTGGAGAGATAGAGTGCAGACAGAGGAACACTGCTGTCTGGGTAGAGAGATGGACTGCAGACAGAGGAACACTGCTGTCTGGGTGGAGAGATGGACTGCAGACAGAGGAACACTGCTGTCTGGGTGGAGAGATGGACTGCAGACAGAGGAACACTGCTGTCTGGGTAGAGAGATGGACTGCAGACAGAGGAACACTGCTGTCTGGGTAGAGAGATGGACTGCAGACAGAGGAATACTGCTGTCTGGGTGGAGAGATGGACTGCAGACAGAGGAATACTGCTGTCTGGGTGGAGAGATAGACTGCAGACAGAGGAACACTGCTGTCTGGGTGGAGAGATGGACTGCAGACAGAGGAATACTGCTGTCTGGGTAGAGAGATGGACTGCAGACAGAGGAATACTGCTGTCTGGGTGGAGAGATGGACTGCAGACAGAGGAATACTGCTGCCTGGGTGGAGAGATGGACTGCAGACAGAGGAATACTGCTGTCTGGGTGGAGAGATAGACTGCAGACAGAGGAATACTGCTGTCTGGGTGGAGAGATGGACTGCAGACAGAGGAATACTGCTGTCTGGGTGGAGAGATAGACTGCAGACAGAGGAATACTGCTGTCTTGGTAGAGAGATGGACTGCAGACAGAGGAACACTGGTGTCTGGGTGGAGAGATGGACTGCAGACAGAGGAATACTGCTGTCTGGGTGGAGAGATGGACTGCAGACAGAGGAATACTGCTGTCTGGGTGGAGAGATGGACTGCAGACAGAGGAATACTGCTGTCTGGGTGGAGAGATGGACTGCAGACAGAGGAATACTGCTGTCTGGGTGGAGAGATAGACTGCAGACAGAGGAATACTGCTGTCTGGGTGGAGAGATGGACTGCAGACAGAGGAATACTGCTGTCTGGGTGGAGAGATAGACTGCAGACAGAGGAATACTGCTGTCTGGGTGGAGAGATGGACTGCAGACAGAGGAACACTGCTGTCTGGGTGGAGAGATGGACTGCAGACAGAGGAATACTGCTGTCTGGGTGAAGAGATGGAATACTGCTGTCTGGGTAGAGAGATGGACTGCAGACAGAGGAACACTGCTGTCTGGGTAGAGAGATGGACTGCAGACAGAGGAACACTGCTGTCTGGGTAGAGAGATGGACTGCAGACAGAGGAACACTGCTGTCTGGGTAGAGAGATGGACTGCAGACAGAGGAACACTGCTGTCTGGGTAGAGAGATGGACTGCAGACAGAGGAACACTGCTGTCTGGGTAGAGAGATGGACTGCAGACAGAGGAACACTGCTGTCTGGGTAGAGAGATGGACTGCAGACAGATGAATACTGCTGTCTGGGTGGAGAGATGGACTGCAGACAGAGGAATACTGCTGTCTGGGTAGAGAGATGGACTGCAGACAGAGGAACACTGCTGTCTGGGTAGAGAGATGGACTGCAGACAGAGGAACACTGCTGTCTGGGTAGAGAGATGGACTGCAGACAGAGGAACACTGCTGTCTGGGTAGAGAGATGGACTGGAGACAGAGGAACACTGCTGTCTGGGTGGAGAGATGGACTGCAGACAGAGGAATACTGCTGTCTGGGTAGAGAGATGGACTGGAGACAGAGGAACACTGGTGTCTGGGTGGAGAGATGGACTGCAGACAGAGGAATACTGCTGTCTGGGTGGAGAGATGGACTGCAGACAGAGGAATACTGCTGTCTGGGTGGAGAGATAGACTGCAGACAGAGGAATACTGCTGTCTGGGTGGAGAGATGGACTGCAGACAGAGGAATACTGCTGTCTGGGTGGAGAGATGGACTGGAGACAGAGGAACACTGCTGTCTGGGTAGAGAGATGGACTGCAGACAGAGGAACACTGCTGTCTGGGTAGAGAGATGGACTGCAGACAGAGGAATACTGCTGTCTGGGTGGAGATATGGACTGCAGACAGAGGAATACTGCTGTCTGGGTAGAGAGATGGACTGGAGACAGAGGAACACTGGTGTCTGGGTGGAGAGATGGACTGCAGACAGAGGAACACTGCTGTCTGGGTGGAGAGATGGACTGCAGACAGAGGAATACTGCTGTCTGGGTGGAGAGATGGACTGCAGACAGAGGAACACTGCTGTCTGGGTGGAGAGATGGACTGCAGACAGAGGAATACTGCTGTCTGGGTAGAGAGATGGACTGCAGACAGAGGAACACTGGTGTCTGGGTGGAGAGATGGACTGCAGACAGAGGAACACTGCTGTCTGGGTAGAGAGATGGACTGCAGACAGAGGAACACTGCTGTCTGGGTAGAGATGGACTGCAGACAGAGGAATACTGCTGTCTGGGTAGAGAGATGGACTGGAGACAGAGGAACACTGGTGTCTGGGTGGAGAGATGGACTGCAGACAGAGGAACACTGCTGTCTGGGTGGAGAGATGGACTGCAGACAGAGGAACACTGCTGTCTGGGTAGAGAGATGGACTGCAGACAGAGGAACACTGGTGTCTGGGTAGAGATGGACTGCAGACAGAGGAATACTGCTGTCTGGGTGGAGAGATGGACTGCAGACAGAGGAATACTGCTGTCTGGGTGGAGAGATGGACTGCAGACAGAGGAATACTGCTGTCTGGGTAGAGAGATGGACTGGAGACAGAGGAACACTGCTGTCTGGGTAGAGAGATGGACTGCAGACAGAGGAACACTGCTGTCTGGGTGGAGAGATGGACTGCAGACAGAGGAACACTGCTGTCTGGGTAGAGAGATGGACTGGAGACAGAGGAACACTGCTGTCTGGGTAGAGAGATGGACTGCAGACAGAGGAACACTGCTGTCTGGGTAGAGAGATGGACTGCAGACAGAGGAATACTGCTGTCTGGGTGGAGAGATGGACTGCAGACAGAGGAATACTGCTGTCTGGGTGGAGAGATGGACTGCAGACAGAGGAATACTGCTGTCTGGGTGG